>NC_054543.1:48148524-48191024 GCF_017654505.1 Polyodon spathula
CAGTTCCAGAGTACAGATAAATCATTCCTTAAAATTATTAGTGGTAATCATGTCATATTGTTGACTCAGCAACTCAATGCCTTGTTAAAGTGACTAGTATTCACACAGTTTACATCTAATTATGCTTTAGGCTCCCAGGGTGGCTAATTTCCTATAGAGCAGGATTCTACTGTAAAATTAAAATAATGACTGGACTGGTTTACAATTACACAAAAAGAGCATCTGAACTTCAGGGCCACACCTGGCATTTAGGTTTTCCCAGTTTTCCCAGCACCGTTTTGAGGCTCTGTTCTGTATTTGGCTGTGGTTCTGGCTCCGGTCCGCACTCCCTGATTCACAGCCAGCTGGGAATAACCCCAAACGGCGTGCTTGCCAACTGGGTACGGTCATGTGACAAGCAAAAGACACGGGGGAACTCTCTAGGCATTTCAATTGCACTGTTTGCTTTTTTTTTATCAGACAGTTAGCGTTGCACTAGAGAGAAGCAACCTTTTCTTGTTCCCTACTAGTTTAAAAAAAAAATTGGCATAAGCTATATGTTTTCCTTTTCCTGTAAAATGGTGCAAATTGCACCGTGCAAAAATAAACAGGGGTCTTTCTTCCTTCTTGTTACACAGCACGTGTAATGCTCTTCACAGACGGGGCGTTCTTCACAGGAGACAGACTAAGTGCACGCTGTACCTACAATATGCAGGGCTACAAGAAAGCAACAGAGCCTCTCTCATACATACATGTGAAGGGCTCTTGTTTGAGTGAAAAGATGTTGCCTTTCTTTAAATGCTACAATTTCCTGAGTGTGTCAACGTATAGCTTATGCAGTATGAAACAAAAATATACATAAGCATGCAACACCAAGGCACATATTGTGGCTCCCTTCTCTCTTGTACACTTGCATCTTGTATTAGAGCTAATACAACTCAAGCCCAAATCCCTGCTCGCTGGCATTACTGCAGAAAGGAATGTCATATGGTAATTGCGATAAGCTAATAGAGGAGCAGTGGCAAGCCTGGTTTTCAGACAGGGGAATGGGGTGCCTGGATGCAGTCTCCAGTGGTAAACTGTAGACAGTGCTCACCCAGTGAGATCAGCTCACTTCGCTTTGAAGATTTCACCTCATACATTATTATCAGCTGAAGGGTAAAGCACTGTTTGTAGCACTCAGGATCTACACTGAAATGTTGCTGTCAGTTCCCCCTGAGATACTGTAAGGCACAAGTCATTTAAATCCACTGGGACCTTTTCTGATTCATGAATTATGTTCTCCAAATTTGGCAGCGATTAACTGTTATGGAGCCTGGAGAGCTCCACTAATCCCCTTGTTCATCCCATGTCTGGGAAGGATTTTCAGCTGGCCGGCCATTGCTGAGGTACGCTGTCAGCTCCTGGTGCTCTGATGAGCTGGTTTGGTTTGAAAGAGGCACTCGATCTGTACTGTGCTTTAGACCTTTCACAGACATGCTGAACAACTGCATTCACAGAAGCTTGTTTCTTAATGACATTGACAGAGTTGCCCATGTCAAGGCACAGCATGTGACTGTATTTTCTGTATTCCCCACTTCCACTACATTTTGTTCACAAGTGGAGCCGGGGGAAGGTGGTATTCAGCACCATTGATTTTTAGGGGGTATTCATATAGTTCAAAGTCTCCTTTCCCAGTTACAATACCAGAGCTATCCAGCTTGAGGTGTTTTGTATTTCCTTGGTGAAGTCCATGTGTTACTGCTTGGTCATGGCTGTGCAGCTGCGATCTGCTATTGACAAAGACATTGAGTAATGACACAGAAATGATGTTCTGAGGTTGGTGCAGGTGTGGACACGTTGGGAAATGGTCATTGTTGTTGATTGCAGGCCCACCCAGATGTACTGTTCTCCTTCTGTTCTACACACACTGGCAGGGTAGAGCAGTGTAAACAGCGACACCACCTGCCATCTCCATTTACAGCGGATGGTCATTCGGGCAAAACCAAATCAGGGTCAGGAGAAGACCACTGTCACAGACAGACTGGTCCGTGAGCGCAGCAATGTCGTTCTATATAAAGGTCTCCCGCCACATTGAATTTAAGCAGGATGAAGACTGTCCCAGCGTGGAATGCAGTAGAATGCCAGGGTGAGTGCAGAGGGAATGCTGCCTGTATTACTGGAATGTTTCAGGCTGCTTATATAAACATCTCCTTGGACAAACTCGGTTCCACAGCGTTTATATTGCACCATGATCTCTGCGCTCCTGGACAGTCAGCTCACCACATTCCGGTGGTCAGGAGATCATCTCTCAATCCATTAGAACAAACAATTTCAGACCAAGTTCCAGTAGTAGTAGTTGTAGCAGTAGCAGTAGCATAGTAGCAGTAGTAGCAGTAGAGTTGTAGTAGTAGTAGTATTGTTAGCAGTAGTGTTAGTAGTAGTAGCAGTAGTAGTAGTAGTAGTAGTAGTAGTAGCAGTAGTAGTAGCAGTAGTAGTAGTAGCAGTAGTAGTAGTAGCAGTTGTAGTAGTAGCAGTGTAGTAGTAGTAGTAGTAGTAGTAGTAGTTAGTAGTAGTAGTAGCAGTAGTAGTAGCAGTTGTAGTAGTAGCAGTTGTAGTAGTAGCAGTTGTAGTAGTAGCAGTAGTAGTAGTAGCAGTTGTAGTAGTAGCAGTTGTAGTAGTAGCAGTAGTAGTAGTAGTAGCAGTTGTAGTAGCAGTAGTAGCAGTTGTAGTAGTAGCAGTAGTAGTAGTAGTAGTAGTAGTTGTAGCAGTAGCAGTAGTAGCAGTTGTAGTAGTAGCAGTAGTGTCCTGACTTTCATGTTGCCTTCATGCTCCACTATTTCATTTCCAGTGATGTATGTATTTATGCCGCAGCCTCATACCCAGAGCAGCAGGCGAGACTGAGGCTCAGCAGCACTCAGTTGTACCATAAAAAAAAACAGAAACCTGCCCAGCTGCACCACGCCAGGCCAGTGACAGAACCCTCATTTACAGTGCCAGACTGAATAAGTAAGTGGAGCTGGATAAACGCACACACTGAGGACCCTGCTCTCCAGAACCCCCCTCCCCTCACGACCGATTCTGAGCTTTTTAGAAATAGCGACCTCAGAGAGCTGTCTATATAAACAAACCGGGGGGGGGGGAGGGGGTACACAGTTATCTCCTTGAAGGAAGTAGTTCAGTACGATTATGACGTCAGGAAAGGGACGCCGTAGGAATCAAAATAACCAGCTGCTGCTTGGCCTGTTTCCAGCGTGGGTCACATTTTCAGTATGTTATGTTCTAAACACATTGATTGCTATCAGTATGCTATGTTCTAAACGCATCGATTGCTATCGCTATGCTACTTATTCTAAACTCATCGATCATTTTTTCCACTGACCACACTTCACCATGCTTCACATTAGCTCTGCCTTGCTGTACGCTGCAGAGTACTTTCAGACAGCTACTTGCACAATGTAGCTTTCATTTATTCTCCAGAAGAGATGCAGTTTCCGAGGCACATTAAGTGTTTTGCTTTCACATTATTCTCAGCAACATTTGAAGCTTTGTACTGCATTCTGTTCTGGGTCCGCACTTCATGGAGCCACACTTCCTGATGCAGAGTCAATTGGGACTGACCCCTTTCGGGGACTGGCTATCGAAGGATCTCACATCTGCGCCCCGGGTGCATTCTCTTCAGCATAGCCAGCAGGGGAAGGGGCCAACTATCGAAGGATTCAGATCACACATTTGCGCTGGCTCCGGGTGCATTCTCTTCAGCATAGCCAGCAGGGGAAGGAGCCAGCTATCGAAGGATCTCACATCTGCGCTGGCTCCGGGTGCATTCTATTCAGCATAGCCAGCAGGGGAAGGGGCCAGCTATCGAAGGATTCAGATCACACATCTGCGCTGGCTCCGGGTGCATTCTCTTCAGCTTTTTTTCAGCTGGTTTCAACTCTGCTTCTCAAAATTCGGGTTCAGCGAGGTTCCTTTAGGTATGTAGCTGTCTTCAGTCTTCCTTTGTCACTTTCTCCTGACTCAGCAGCACAGTGACTTCCTTTAAAGCCATTTCAATTCCCAGCAGTAGACAGACTGGCCCCATTTTCTTCATTTGACATTCTAAACATTCGCCTCAAACATTCAGGCCATTCTATTCTTAGAAGGTTCTTTATCCTTACCAGTTATTATTAAGACTCTTTCTTTACTTCAGTCCGAAACTCTCCATGTCTGTGTGCAAACCCAGAGAGCATGATACTTCCTTCATTTCAATGCACAGACACAGCAGGTTGTGTTGAGTGCCATCAATGAGCCTTCACAAATAATGCTGTACTTTGTGTCAATTCACACAACTGGTTTTACTTATGCACTTCTTGTGTGTTCTGTAATATTCACAGCTTGTCGAGCGGTTAAGGCTTCTCATCCTGTTCTTAAATGCAAAAGTCTCCTGCAACTGTGCTTACAGTGAAACTAATCTGTATGATTCATGCAAATATGAGGTCCTCTCATCAAAATTCCCTAGCATTGTTTTCTTACATTTCCTTGCAACTGACTTATGTTTCCGGGTTATAATTATGTTCTTTGTTATTACAATAATAAATACCTGCAAATGAATGTCAAATTGTATTTAAAAATACAACAGCAACACTATACCTCTTATGTAAAAGCACTGTAAATGAGGTAGAGGTGTGTGGGGGGCACAAGTAACAATGTATTTTATTTAACTGGTCTTTTATATTTAAACCTTGTGATAAAGATTGAATGAATTAAGATTTTTTTTTTCTCTTTTCTTATGCAGATGAGCTGGCATCATCCAAGACGAGCCTCTACTTTCTGGTCTCGAACGAAGGAAACCAAAATCTCTTTGTTTCTCAAGCCAACTTGTGGCTGTACTTTAAAGTGTTTCCATCCAACGGGGAGAAGGGCGTCCGGCGCAAGGTGACAGTGAAGGTCTACCTCCAGGAGGCCGGGGCGAGCAGCACTTGGAGCGCGGTGGAGAAGCGGGTGGAGCTCAAGAGAAGCGGCTGGCACACTTTCCCCCTGACACAGGCCATCCAGGCTCTTCTGGAGAAAGGGGAGAGGAGGCAGAACTTGGAGGTGCGCTGTGAGGGCTGCCAGGACGTGGTGGTGACGCCTGTCCTCGTCAACCCCGACGACGAGGCCCACCGGCCCTTTCTAGTGGTGCAGGCTCGAGCGGCCAACAGCAAGCACCGCATCCGCAAGCGAGGGCTGGAGTGCGACGGCAGGACCAGCCTCTGCTGCAGGCAGCAGTTCTACATTGACTTTGGGCTGATTGGATGGAATGACTGGATCATAGCGCCGAAAGGGTACTATGGGAACTACTGCGAGGGGAGCTGCCCAGCCTACATGGCTGGCGTGCCCGGGTCGGCCTCCTCCTTCCACACGGCTGTGGTGAACCAGTACAGAATGCGAGGGCTGAGCCCGGGCTCCATGAACTCCTGCTGTATACCCACCAAGCTCAGCACCATGTCCATGCTGTACTTCGACGACGAGTATAACATTGTCAAGAGAGATGTGCCCAACATGATCGTGGAAGAATGTGGCTGCGCTTGAGTTTTCTAAGCAAGCAAGTCCCCTCAATTTGATCATTATTTTTTTAAGGGATTATTACTCTGCTCTGCGACATCAAGCAACAGGAAATAATAATAATAAAATAATAATAAATAATATTTATGAACAGTTTGATACCTTTTGTGTACGGTTAGCCTTTTCTACAAAATCAGAGACTGCTTCTGCATTTTAATCATAAGTAATTAAGAAGAAAAAAAAAACAGATCCCATCCTGGCCTGTGGAGCCCGTGACTGTCACCAGACACACAATCTGACCACTTTACAGTGACCTTGAAATGGAATCTGATGGGAATGCGCACCATCTACTAGAAAGAAGTTTAAATTCAACAGCACTTCCAACAAGGAAAACATCAGGATGATGGGACACACATTCCACAAAAGATCTTATAGAACACTGTTTTCATGTATCAGTGGACACTTCTCTGGGGCCAGCTCCAAGTGGTCAGGTATGGTGCATTGTCTTGAAACAGTTACGGCCTGCTTGGTACCTGCCTTAAGTGCTAAGTGCTGATGGAAGGAGATTTCAGTTCCTATAGACATTCCAGCGAAGTAAAGCACTTTTCAGTTATTGGTAGAGCATGGACTCCTAACTGGTGTTCAAGAAACCCATATGGACTGGTATAATCAGGGTTTCAGCTGGACTGTAAGAGACAGCTTTACTCTTTACAGCATCCCTAAAAAAAAACCAATCAAATGTAGTTAAACAGCCGATGCAAAGAGTAACTGGGTTCTCTCGTATGAATCCATGGATTTCAAGAATGGCCATGCTGCTCAGCTGGTGATGGTGCAGCACAGCACTTTCAAACTCCTGAATGCACATTTGATAGCACTTGCAGATCTAAATGCCTTTACAAGGGTGCTTGCCAGTGCCCTTCCCCTTATTCACACAACCCAGTTAAAGAACTGCCACATGAGCTATGCAATGTAAACTATTGACCGGTACCAGACCAGCGCAGCTCTTTGTAAGACTCTTTATTTGAATCTGCTTTGATCAATACTTGAAACGTAATCGTTCGCATCTTCTTCTTCTTCAACGAGCGAGTGATTGTCACAATGTTTGCACTGAAAAGTTGCGTAATTAGTTAAAAAAAAAAACTGCCATTGAAAGAAAAACAAAATGTTATTTTTATAAAAACTGAATTTGAATTCTGTTAAAAAATGTATTATACCTAATAATGGAACCAAAGAAGCCAATTCTTTTTTATAGTTGTTATTAAGACGGCAAGGCTGTCGCACACTGTTTAAAAATACTGTGGGATCTCTTGTGAGGCCTAAACACTGTTTCAGGGTACAATAGTATGGATTCCATTGTTTTTGAATTCAGCATTTTCTATTCTGTACAGTAGACAAATGGAATATTTCATAATTTCTGATACATTTTAATTCCAGTTTTCATTTTATTTTTATTTAATAAAAGCTCTTTTTAGATCCTGTTGCAGAATCATTTAGAATTAATAAAATGTCACTGTGTACAGTTTATGTAAAATACAAATATGTTTTTAAAATATTTGTTCTTTGTAACTGTTAAAAATAAAATTCTTACTCTGCATTAGGATTTGATTCACTGTTGTTTATTTTTGTATTCATTTTGTTAAAAACTCAGTTCTAACGAGTGTATTCTGATTGATCCAAAGTCTTTGTTCATTCCTGGGCTGATCTTCTGTCTGAAGCTTAAAGTGAGTTTGTTTCTAAAAGGAATGTGCGCCTGTCTCTTTGGTGGTTGCAAGTGTATAGCTAAATATATACAGTAGTGTGCACATGTATTAGAAGCCCTTATATTTTTTATTTTATATTTTTATATTTTTTATTTTAGACTTTTATTTGACAGGAACATTGTACAATGTTTAACATAAATGAACATGTCATATGATGCATTGTACCCAGATTTAGCTAAAAGCTAATTTTCATTGGTAGGCCCTTGGCAGGTGAGAACAAAGATAAGCAAATCAACAATCAATTGCAGAGTATACAACAACACAACCCTCCCAATCAATTGCAGAGTATACAACAACACAACCCTCCCAATCAATTGCAGAGTATACAACAACACAACCCTCCCAATCAATTGCAGAGTATACAACAACACAACCCTCCCAATCAATTGCAGAGTATACAACAACACAACCCTCCCAATCAATTGCAGATTATACAACAACACAACCCTCCCAATCAACGAACGCATGTTCGTTTAGATTTTAACCACACTCTAAGTTTATGAGAAAAATCCCTAAGTTCTTGAGTATTTTTTATATAATCTGTTAATGAATTCCAGAATATTACACCTTTAATTGAGAGTACAGTTTGTGCAAATTTAGTATAACGTCTTGCCTCTATACAGTTACCATTGACAGCTGCTCTGGTGATTCTGTTGACCTCATAACATCCCTCATGAACTCAGACACCTCCCTGCATGACCTCATATACACCTCCCTGCATGACCTCATATACACCTCCCTGCATGACCTCATATACACCTCCCTGCATGACCTCATATACACCTCCCTGCATGACCTCATATACACCTCCCTGCATGACCTCATATACACCTCCCTCATGACCTCATATACACCTCCCTGCATGACCTCATATACACCTCCCTGCATGACCTCATATACACCTCCCTGCATGACCTCATATACACCTCCCTGCATCCTCATATACACCTCCCTGCATGACCTCATATACACCTCCTGCAAGCATGACCTCATATACACCTCCCTGCATGACCTCATATACACCTCCCTGCATGACCTCATATACACCTCCCTGCATGACCTCATATACACCTCCCTGCATGACCTCATATACACCTCCCTGCATGACCTCATATACACCTCCCTGCATGACCTCATATACACCTCCCTATACATGACCTCATATACACCTCCCCATGACCTCATATACACCTCCCTGCATGAACTCATATACACCTCCCTGCATGAACTCATATACACCTCCCTGCATGACCTCATATACACCTCCCTGCATGAACTCATATACACCTCCCTGCATGACCTCATATACACCTCCCTGCATGAACTCATATACACTCCCTGCCTCATATACACTTCCCTGCATGACCTCATATACACCTCCCTGCATGACCTCATATACACCTCCCTGTATGACCTCATATACACCTCCCTGCATGACCTCATATACACCTCCCTGCATGACACCTCCCTCATCATATACACCTCCCTGCATGAACTCATATGCACCTCCCTGCATGATCTCATATACACCTCCCTGCATGACCTCATATACACCTCCCTGCATGACCTCATATACACCTCCCTGCATGACCTCATATACACCTCCCTGTATGACCTCATATACACCTCCCTGCATGACCTCATCTACACCTCCGCGCAGTAATCAGTGATCTAGAAACAATAAGCAGTTGTGTGAAAATGTTAGACCAATTTGTGCTTTAATTAGGAATCGAATCACTTCTACAAAGTCTTCATGCAGTTTACTATTTGTGGCTATGTGTTCCCTTTCTCTTACTAATTTAAATTAATTGCATGTGTGGCCTATTAAAGTCATCAAATAAATTTGATGCCTATTTGATGCCTAATTTGCCTATTCTGACAATTTTCCATATATTTAGTTACAGTGGTTTGATTTCATATACACAACAATCAAAACAAGAGAAGCAATGGAGTGTTCTGCTAAATGTGCACAGTAATGTAGGTGCAGCAGTATCTTAATAATCAAGTTATGAAACAGTGTTGGAACTGACCTGTCACACTGAACAATAGCAATCAGACCCTGAACCTGTACAGGAATGCACAGTGCTTTTGGTATTCACTAATGTTCTGACTTTACTGGAAATGATTCGAGAGGGGCAGCACTGTACACTAATGCACAATGATTTTGGTATTCACTAATGTTCTGACTTTACTGGAAATGATTCGAGAGGGGCAGCACTGTACACTAATGCACAATGATTTTGGTATTCACTAATGTTCTGACATTGCTGGGATTCCTTACAATATCTTGCTTTTGTTTAGTTGTAGACTCACCCAGATATGTATGTTGGATTAAACATCTTGTCAACTTTCAGGAAGGAGTGGTTTTGGCTGCAGATAATAAACGAAAGCCTGGTTATTTTCCCACACAGTGCAGGCGTTTTGAATTCCAATACATAAATGTAGAAGTATTCATGACAGTTTTTTTCCACAAAAAACTTGACCACACCCAGGCACTGTAAAAAAAAAAAAAGTATGAAGTAGTTATTTAATTACAGCTTATCAAAACCCTCTGGATGCCATGTGAGGTGACTGCATCATACAATGCAGTGTGACTCTATTCAATCCCTTTTATGTAGTGACAGTTACAGATTGGCCCTAGTAATACAGAATGTTAGCATTGTCTATTTGATATACTTTTAATCCAGGCTCCTCCTTCTCATTAGCTTTAGCTTTAGTAGTAGTTAATCCACTCACCCCTTATCACTGCCAGTTTCTATGCGTCCTGTATTTTGGGACACAGTTGAAAAGTTTCTGTTTGGGAGCACACCCTGCAACCCGCAGTATGTAAATGGAACACCTCTCTGTCTTCAGCACCATGCTGCTTGGTGCGCATCCTGCAGTATGTAAATGGAACACCTCTCTGTCTTCAGCACCATGCTGCTTGGTGCGCATCCTGCAGTATGTAAATGGAACACCTCTCTGTCTACAGCACCATGCTGCTTGATGCGCATCCTGCAGTATGTAAATGGAACACCTCTCTGTCTTCAGCACCATGCTGCTTGGTGCGCATCCTGCAGTATGTAAATGGAACACCTCTCTGTCTTCAGCACCATGCTGCTTGATGCGCATCCTGCAGTATGTAAATGGAACACCTCTCTGTCTTCAGCACCATGCTGCTTGGTGCGCACCCTGCAGTATGTAAATGGAACACCTCTCTGTCTTCAGCACCATGCTGCTTGGTGCGCATCCTGCAGTATGTAAATGGAACACCTCTCTGTCTTCAGCACCATGCTGCTTGGTGCGCATCCTGCAGTATGTAAATGGAACACCTCTCTGTCTTCAGCACCATGTTGCTTGGTGCGCATCCTGCAGTATGTAAATGGAACACCTCTCTGTCTTCAGCACCATGCTGCTTGATGCGCACCCTGCAGTATGTAAATGGAACACCTCTCTGTCTTCAGCACCATGCTGCTTGATGCGCACCCTGCAGTATGTAAATGGAACACCTCTCTGTCTTCAGCACCATGCTGCTTGGTGCGCACCCTGCAGTATGTAAATGGAACACCTCTCTGTCTTCAGCACCATGCTGCTTGGTGCGCACCCTGCAGTATGTAAATGGAACACCTCTCTGTCTTCAGCACCATGCTGCTTGATGCGCATCCTGCAGTATGTAAATGGAACACCTCTCTGTCTACAGCACCATGCTGCTTGATGCGCACTGCAGTATGTAAATGGAACACCTCTCTGTCTTCTGCACCATGCTGCTTGGTGCGCATCCTGCAGTATGTAAATGGAACACCTCTCTGTCTTCAGCACCATGCTGCTTGGTGCGCACCCTGCAGTATGTAAATGGAACACCTCTCTGTCTTCAGCACCATGCTGCTTGGTGCGCATCCTGCAGTATGTAAATGGAACACCTCTCTGTCTTCAGCACCATGCTGCTTGATGCGCACCCTGCAGTATGTAAATGGAACACCTCTCTGTCTTCAGCACCATGCTGCTTGGTGCGCACCCTGCAGTATGTAAATGGAACACCTCTCTGTCTTCAGCACCATGCTGCTTGGTGCGCACCCTCCAGTATGTAAATGGAACACCTCTCTGTCTTCAGCACCATGCTTCTTGGCGCGCATCCTGCAGTATGTAAATGGAACCTTTGATGAATATCTCACCGAGATTCCCCTAAACCTTGCAAAAAGAATACATATTTGAAAGGGAGAGAAATCTGCTGTGAGAATGAGAATGAAAGCAACACTTCAGTCAAAGGAAGTCCTGACGTTTCATTGAAACATCATGCAGACTGAAGTGCTCCCTCAGCCCCTCTGAGAGGCTGCTCCCCCCAGGGCAGGCTTGAGGCAATGCTGGCTGGGCAACGTGCTGAAGATCACACTGGAGAAATACAGCACAGTTCTCCTCAAGTTCATTGGCTGCCAGTCTAAGCACCGCGATTAATCAAAAATGATACTGTATATATAAGATGCATACAGCCTTCAACATTATGGATTGTGGTTTGATTAAGTTAATAAAAATGAAAGAATAAACCTTGTGCCGGATGTGGTCCTGTCATCTTTCACTGCAATTCCAGGCTACCTGTTATCTGCTTGTACGTTCATTTCTAACAGCACTGCCCCCATTCCTTTGACTTGTGTGGTGTATAAGAATATATATACATACCAAAGCGCTATCTGTCATTGAGTAAACTACCCTCAGCTTTGTCAGTTACATTGGGCCTGCTCTAACTCTAAATAAAATCACTGTAAAGGCTTTCCTGCTTGGTTAAAACTAGATAAACTGTACATATTAATAATAATTACAGTAGAAAACAACACAGCACAGGGCCTGCTTAATGCTTCACTACAATTCTGGAGATCTGCTGATGGGATTTTTTAAATCTTTGTTTAATTCCTCCACATTCTCTCGATGGACTTGTGGCATTATAGCACAGAAGGTGTCATCTATTTTTCTCTCTCTATACGACAGAACCATCAACACAATAAACGGTACGGCAGCATTGAATTTTCAGCAGCTTCCGACTCCAGAGGCTCTGTACAGACAGGTCAAGACCCTCAGTGATGGAGCTGTGAAGAGTCTAGAATGATTACTGTACTAGACTGATATCTGAGGAGAGCGTGTACGGTTTTATAACTCAGATTCTAACCCTAACTAAAAATAATGTCCTCTCATATACTGGACCAAGTAGCTGAGTTTTTAAAGATAAACTTTGATTTTGAAAAAATAAAACCAGCATGTTCCAGATGTAAAAACGATCTCCACTCCTCAAACAGGAATGTTAATGGATAATGAAACAAACAAAACAAAGACAAGTGGTGTCAGCTTTTAGAAAAATGAAGGATGTTGTTGTCAAGACAAGGCCTCATTCAGGTGTCTTAACATAATGAACACACTTCATAATTAGGATGGTCTTCTCACAACAGGCTCAAATTGTGAAGCAATTGTAATGAAAAGGGTTTTATTCCCCAGCCCTCTCATCAGGAAATACCAGTACTCGTGTACTCATTGTTACATATACTCTATATATTAGCTGCATCGTTAGTTTTATTTAGCGCAAACAGATATGTCATTTATAATACTATTTACAGTCTGAGGTTATGAAAGGATCTGCTTTGGTTTGAGTTCATTTTCTGAAGAGTTCTGTCAATCTGTGAAGTACGTTGACAGCAAATTTCTCTTTCAAATCCCTCTTAATTGTAAGAACATCTCTCATACAACTCATTCTGTAAGAACTCAATTTGATTCAAATCTGTCATGTTTTGAATACCACACAATGCAAAAGTGAATATAAATTAAATATTTACATATTAAATGTGTATTCCTAGCTGCCTAGTGCACTGTTCTTGGTGTCTTCCTGTGTTACCTGACTGAGGTTCTCACGCCCAGCCTACCTATCATCTCCAGCTTCTTCTTCCATGATCACTAACACAGCTGTTTATTTCTCGAGCTTTTGCAGAAGGACTCTGGATTAGGACAAACAATACTGTGATTTACACGTGCAACAATCGTCTCTTATGACCGTTCCGTATTCCCTCTGGTACAGAATGTGCTGCGATACATTTTTAATCCTAGTTGTGTTTTTGAGATTTCTATTGTGTAAAAACATGTTTTAGGAATTCTAAGACAAACCCATCGCCACAGTTTCAAACGCTCAGTCATAAAAGAAGCACTATTCTGTTATTCTTAGCATTAGTATTTATTCTTCACTATCAAAGATGTGTCTCGCCCAATCCTTACTGAAGAGCAGGGCCTTGAGGACTGTTGAACTTTTCTTTTTGTAGAACAATCACAGATCTAACTCTCATTCTGTGTGCACTGCTGATACGTGTCGGTCTTGATGTCCTTTACCTCCAGTTTCAGGTACTGTTGCTGCTTTTTCTCTCTCCAGTAAGTTTTCAGATTTGTCGACAGCTGTCCTTAAAAATAAAGTCGCATTTGATGTTATAACTACCACCTCAAAACAGCCAGTTACTGGATCAAAATGTTAAGAAGGACTTGACATGTTGGACTGTGTTTTGGCAGCCAGGAAACAATCGAGTCCCTTTACTCTGGCCTGACTGACTCTGAGCGCACAACAGTACACCCCTGGCAACCAATCAGCCATCTGTGCCAGTACGCTTCCCTGCTGTCCAAAAGGAGAAGTGAGGTGCCATTGCAGGAGGCTTTCTATAGAGGAGCCAGTGGTTTGAAATATTCCATAAATACCACAACTGATTAACTGTGATTACCAGCTCAGTGTAATGTTACTACAGCCTGAGCGGCTCTGTGCTTCTCTAGTGAAGCCTTGCAGGGCAGTCCACAACACAGCTACATAGCAATTTGAAACGACTTGTACAGTTGCAATGCGTTCAAAGGGGGTGGAAATGATTGGCAGTGGGACAAACGGGACAGGGCACACTCAACCCGACGCTACTCGCTGGCAGTCTGGGCATGACTACACATCTTGACACTTCCTTATGAAGTCCTACCCAAAGAAATCATGACAATATGCATTCCCTAGTTTTATCAGCTCCCAGGTGTCCCTCAAAAGGGATATCATGTGTCATCAATTGTGTTACAGGCTGTCCTGTGCCCGTGGCAGGGTTCACACTATATAATAATTGCCCCTTGATAATGAAGTGTGGATATACTAGCGCCCCAGCGCCTTCAACATCCTTATCTTCAATAGACCGGACCTGTCCCCACGCGTACACCAGTGTGGGGTGGTTGTGTTGGTCCCACACTACGTCTGCACTTCGGTCCCACATGTCCGGTATATTGAAAGGGCTGGAGTAACATCTGCCGTGGATGGCCCAGTAACCTCACCCTCTCGGTCACACTGCGTTCCGACTCCCTTTGATTGGCATTTGTTACCAGCAAGCTTTCTCTCACCAGTCTCCAGCCTTGTTTCATTGATGCACCTTCCCATTTTTCAATCTGTCTCTCTTTCTTTGTTTTTCTAGGTTGAAAAAGGGAAGAAAGCAAGTCAGCTTGTAGGGGAAAATCTCACCAATCGTTTCCTCTTGTTTGTCTGCCACATTTATGTATATAGTCAGGACTGCCTTTTTAAGTAACTGCTTATACTCTGGCCAGTACCAGGTAGAATTATTGGGTGTGGTAGCCTTTCCACATGCTAGCTAGCCCAATATTCCCGAGGTGACCAGATTCCCCTCCGGGTCATCCTCTGTCGTTATTTTCTGGTCCCTCGCTTTAGGGGGTGCCATCACGGGTCTTGCTGGTACGTGGGATGCGCTGCTGATGCAGACCCTCTCAATCAGAGCCGTGTAACTCTCCTCTCTCTTCCTCTCCTCTGCTTCCCTTCTGTAATCCAGTGCTTCCAGCAGCGTGGATAGTGCAGTGACGTCCATAATCCCACTCCAACACCAGATGTGGCAAAGTGGTTTGCAGTGCGCAGGTGTAGAGGTGATGCAGTGCTCAGGAATGATTTGAAACAACGCAGTTCACAGTTAAACAGCTCTTTATTTGTCTGGGTTGCTTGTTTTGCACCAGAAATAATAATACCTGGTTTTACACAACAATGTGTATCACACAGGTAAACCACGGGGATCAGTCCCAAAATAATAATAGACACTAAACAAGACATACACAAACACAACAGTCACAAGTCCAAAGTGAGTGCTCTAAGCAAAAGTGGAGATTTGTTGTGTAGGCCGGGTTTAATTGCTGGCTGTTTAGCTACAGCTCCTGGATATTAGCATTCTATAAATGACAAACATACCAGTTTAATAGAGAAAGAGAACAACACAAAAAAACTCCTGGTTTCTTTATATCACAGTACTACTTCACTGGTCCTTTCGTAACCATAACAAAGAAACAGATTGATTCACCACATCCCCTGAGCTACCCTCAGTTACGCCCCCTTCAGTAGCGAGTCCAATCACATATCCTCCAATCCATGACTGACACATCGCCTACCGCATTAAGGCGATGACTTCTGGTATTGTGACTCTTCCTCCTTTTTGACTTCCAACTGACCCTGGAATGAACTGTCAAACCGTCCAGTCAGGGGCACACTATTCCTGTTATACAGCGCCCTCACAGGTCGGGAGGGAGATTGTTGACTAGGATTCATTCGCTCTCTGTCACACAAACCCATGGCAAATGCTTTGTATCACCACCAGAAACCCATGGGGTTTCACAGAAGTTACATCTGAATCATGCATGTTTATTTAGTTATTCTGTAATACACTCTCGTTCTGAAAATAAATAGCTTTAAAATAGTTCAGCAGATTTATAATAAATCTAAGAGGAGTACCATAAGATAAAACAGCTAATCTACTGGAATTCATACACTCTGCAGGCCATTGTTATAGAGTGTAACCAAATTCTGCTTCCAGCCTCTTCCCATAAAATCCATAACTACGATAAATACTATGTAAATAAAACGTGCATCTCTAATAAACAGGGGAAATGCCTGCACAGTGATGATGATATAAACCTCCTGGAACTGAGCAGCTTGCAGACTTTATTCCCTAAACATACAGTGTCCCAAACTAGATCTTCCAAAGTGTCTCTCGCTTTTAACTGATCAATGCAACTGCCACCTCTTTCACCACGAGGACAGCCTCAGCTCAGCCCTGTGCTGTGTTTTGTTTAAACCATCAGGTAGTATTTTAGGAATGCCTAGATGAAAAGACAGACAAATTCTGCACTGCTGCAGTGGGTTAAGCCCTTGCTTACTAATAGAATGCAATGTAGAAGCAGGAACCCTTTTAGGAACAACACTGGGGGTTCAGCTGTAGTTTGCTTCATATTGACAGGATGTTGCAATTGTGCCTTTTTCCTGATCTATTACAAATAGATTTGGCTACAACAATACATGACTGAAGCCACAAGTTTTTTCTGAATAAAACGTAACATGTTTGAGCTTTGACCAGGTAACACAAAGACCCCTCGGAGGAGTTTGATAACCTGACAGGGAAGCAGTTCTATGCCTCCTGCTTCAGTACAAGACTAGACAGTCCCAGCACTGATGGCTTTGTTGAAAATCTTTCTGCTTAAGTTGCATCAAGTTATTTTAAATTGAATTATATGAGGAAAATATTGGATACCCTGTTCACACATATTCAAATCTTAAGTTATTTACAGGTTTTTATGAATGAAAGAAAGTATGATATTCACGAAAGGAGTCTCGAATTTAAAGAAACCAACAACATCCTGCAGCAGTGTTACTGAGCCTGTGCAGCATTAATGCCTCGTTAATACGTCCTGAGCCCACGCTCTGCAGAAGGAAGAGCCAGTGTTGAATCCTGGAGCGCGGGTCTAACAGGGGTTTCTTGTTAATCAGAAGAGAGTCCAGGTCCTTTTAGTGCAGGATCTTCTGCATGCGTTTCCATCATTCGCCAATAGTTTTCGGTGTAGCCCTTCTTTTCTCCACAGTAGGATCAGAAACTACAGGGTGTGACTTACTAGAAGGGTACAACTGCCTTTCCAAAAAAGGAAACATTTAAAAAGGGAAGCGTTGGGTATGTAGAGCACACAAAGGTTAGGTCTCTGTGAGTTACACACCTTGAATCTGCAAGGAATTCGGGGATTGTCTCATGCACTGAAGACCTTTATCAGGGCAATTCTTGTGTGCCTAAGACGGCTTTATTAGAATAATTAAGGAAACTTCACGGCTGCCCCACATCTCCGGTTTAGTTGATTTGTCTCACTGTAAGGCTATTCACAGCCTAGCCCCGAGGCTCTAGAGCTTCAAAACAGAAGACTGCAGTCATATAATACTGACAGCTGGGATCATTACAACCAGATATGAAGTACCTGCTGTCAACATATTTTTAAATGGCCTCTTAATCCCAGTGTAGTTAAAGTTAAAGAGCCATACGTGTCTTTCTTACACTTTGAAGTAAGATCATGAAATGCAGAGGGATATAATTGGTTGCGAGAGTTGGGTGTTATCAGTTTGTGTTAAAAAGACAGGTCTTTGAAGAGAATATGTTTTTAAGGTTTTAAGGTGGGGGGGGGGGATTCTTTGAATGTTTTAAGGCTGGAATAAAAATGAACAGTGTGAGAAGGTGTCTGGTTTGTAGGGATCCTTCCGAGCAATACGCAGGTGTCAGAACAAGTCCTGATGAAAGCTCATTTGAGGTGGCTTCTTTTCTCCTTCGCAGTGTGATGTTGTCCTGGACCTCCTCCAATTACCTCCTGTACAGCACATGGCACCAATCAATGACTCTGTCTGATACTTTAGGGTTCCCTCATGCTCCATCTACTACTTTATTTGCAAAAATTGGCACCTGACCTGTTGTCTAAAATGTAATGCACCATGGTGGAAAAGTAATCGAGAACTACAGTTTCCACTACAGATCTATCCATGCTTACTCAACCAAGGACTGGCAGCAATAAGCCTCACCAAGACCGAAACAGACTCATTCCTTTTCCATCATGAGCCGGCCCCTCTGTTTAACCCCAGAGCACATCTACTCCTGCATTTGTAATCGTTTTTGCGCTGAATAAACTCTTTTGTTTTAAAATGAAATCCAAATTCACCACAGAACAACAGTAAGACAGTTTCATATGAAAGCTGAATGCACTGTACTTTTATTGTTAAACTTCTTCCCTTATCAGACAGGTAAACAGTGCCGACTGTTTAAACAAATACCAAGAGTAGAGAAAGCAATTGAACTAAATACCTCTCCACAACAAAAAGGCTTCATTGTTGTTCCTCCAGTGAAGAAGTCTGCATTGTTACTCCAAAACCTGAAAGTTATTGGTTGGGAACAGAAATGTAATCACCGGATGAGCACTCCAAGATGAGTAAAAGGAAATGAATGACTCAGCCGCAACCCTCTTTGATGTCTGCAGTTGAAATGTATGAATATATCTCAATCGCCTGTGTGATTATAATGCCGTTGTTTGATCAATGCAGGGCAGACATACTACCCATAGTGTTTGGCTTTTTTTTTTTTTATGTAATTTTTACTGCACACATCATCTTTAACAGACAGGAGTTGTATGCAGAGAAGCTTTCAGTTCCAGCTTTGTAATTCTGCCGTTCTTTATAATAAAATGTTGTGTGAATGATATCTTCCTGTCACACTAATCCCAATAAGTCTCCATTTTAATATCCCCATAGAGGGTTGAGAACGTTTTATTGCCCCTCAATTGCAGTGTTTAATAAAGGAGTTCTAATCAAGGTTTTGATATCCTTACTGTATGGTATGCACTATAAAATATAATGCGCTGTAGTTTTACAGTAATGAGGAAATCTGCCACTGAACAAATACAACGCCTTCCCGGAGACATGGATAGCGTACAGGAACAGCACCTCCCTTTAATGTTAAAATATCACAAGATGCAGAACGACAACACCAGTTCAGTGCGATAAGGCACAGAACACATTTTAGAAGATCCTCTAGTTCTTTTTATTAAGATAACAGTTCTGAAAATGTAGGAACAAGGTCGCTAAGAAAATCACACAGATACATTTTAGCAGACGTTTGTTTATTGTAAACTGCCAACAACACATGGTTTAAAATGGTACTTGTATAATAAAGTACAACTACCCACACCACACACACACCATACCACACCACACCACTCACACGCACACACACTCACTCACACACACACACACACACCACACCACACCACACCACACGCACACACCACACCACACCACACCACACCACACGCACACACCACTCACACGCACTCACTCACACACCACACGCACACACCACACCACACACACACACACCACACACACACACACACACACGCACACACACGCACACACACACACACCACACACCACACACACACACACACACACACACACACACACACACACACACACACACACACCACACACACACACACACACCACCACACACACACACACACACACACACACACACACACACACACACACACACACACACACACACACACACACACACACACACACACACACACACACACACACACACACACACACACACACACACACACACACACACACACACACACACACACACACCACACCACACACACACACACACACACACACACACACACACACACACACACACACACACACACACACACACACACACACACACACACACACACACACACACACACACACACCACACCACACCACACCACACACACCACACACACACACACACCACACCACACCACACCACACCACACCACACCACACCACACCACACCACACACACACACACACCACACACACACACACACACCACACACACACACACACACACACACACACACACACACACACACACACACACACACACACACACACACACACACACACACACACACACACACACACACACACACACACACACACACACACACACACACACACACACACACACACACACACACACACACACACACACCACACACACACACACACACACACACACACCACACCACACACACACACACACACACACACACACACACACACACACACACACACACACACACCACACACACACACACACACACACACACACACACACACACACACACACACACACACACACACACACACACACACACACACACACACACACACACACACACCATACCACACCACACCACAAAGGGGAAACCAGCACCACAATATAACCTATTCAGTACACTTAAACTTCAATTGACTACCAATCGGGTTAAAAACATTCAAGCTGTTCATTATTCAACACCGGCATACAATCAGACCAATACTTATTGTCGGGATGCTCCATTTACTGGTCCGTTTCTGTCTCTCTCGCTCATCGTTCCACGCTCGAAACACTGCGTTCCCACCCCCGCACAGATATACAAACCGCAGGGTGGCCATCCCGTCTGTAACAACATGTGCTGTTTATATTCAGGTGCGTAAATTCATCGATAATTCAATTAGTCAGTGCCCAATAAGGCAGATATAGAGAAACGAGTGGAGAAGCCAACATAACATGATTCAAATCAACATAATCAACACCTAAAAACAATTACTAAACTTTAAAGAGGTAACAGAACCCTAATGAACACCTATCAGTCAAGGTTACGTTTTACAATTCATTACTTTTGTCTTTTTTAACTACCTGAAAAAAACAGCAGTAGGAAAAGGATAAAGGCTCGATCAGGATGGAGTGTATAACTCACAGGATACATACCGTGGGTTTAGGATGCATAGCTTGGGTTCAGGATGCATACCGTGGGTTCAGGATGCATACCGTGGGTTTAGGATGCATAGCGTGGGTTCAGGATGCATAGCGTGGGTTTAGGATGCATAGCGTGGGTTTAGGATGCATAGCGCAGGTTTAGGATACATAGCGCGGGTATAGCGTGGGTTTAGGATGCATAGCGTGGGTTCAGGATGCATAGCGTGGGTTTAGGATGCATAGCGTGGGTTCAGGATGCATAGCGTGGGTACAGGATGCATAGCGTGGGTTCAGGATGCATACCGTGGGTTTAGGATGCTCAAAATAGCAGCTGATAAGCTGACACAACCACAGAGAAGGTATTGTGTATTGTCAGCAGCTGATTAGCCTTCTTCATTAGGAAAGGGAAAACAAATATCACCTCATCCAGCATGTGCTCTTGATCTTATCCAGAAAGCCTGACCAATAAAATTGAAACTCAAGTGATTTTGTACAGTAGTGACAACCTTTACTGTACAACCATTACTGTACAATCTTTACTGTACACCCATTACTGTACAATCTTTACTGTTCGGTTGTCTTTGTATTATCTGCATGTTCCTGACAATTATAAAACAAGCATATAACCAAACATGTTGTTTAGCAGTAAGGAATATGTTTTGTTGTTTTCAGTACTTTTTGCTTCAAGCAAATGCATCACAAAGCTTGTCTTATTGTGATCTATGCACCTGCATAATTAAAGATGTAAGCAGTGATGTACTGCGAGCATTCCTTATCAAGCACACTCATAAATCAACATCTACATTGGTCGATCCCTCACTGGGTCTTGTGACAGCAGTCTAGTGCTCCTCAAGGCACGTTGTTTCCTTTTGCACTTTTTTCATATGTAATTGTTTTCAGAGTCAAGTTTTACCACATTGCCCAAGGTCCAGTCTCCTAACCCTAAATCAATGAGGTGAAAGGAATGAGTTTAACGTGCTTCAGGATTGTTGAGCCTCTTGGCAGTTTCTGGAACTCCTGCTTATGGACCCCAGAGACCAGACTTTGTGTTTTCTAACTCAGTTACTTTTACTAACCATTACTTAACCAGGAAAGTGATTCAGGAACACCGGCCAAAACACCAACACCTCTCAGCTGCACAGCTCTCCATTTCTAGTTTGAACTCTTTTAAAAGGTGTCAACACATTAAGTTTCAGTTCTTCTGACGTTAACTCCAAGACCACAGAGCAAGAAAACTGAATGCTTTTTTTCTGTACGAATTTTAGGAACTGCTGTACAATCCCTAGGATGATCAATTCATGTATTATCTCCGTGAATTGTTAGACTATACTCCATACTTAAATATATATGACTAAATATATATATATATAATATATATATATATATATATATATATATATATATATAGAGAGAGAGAGAGAGAGAGAGAGAGAGAGAGAGAGAGAGAGAGAGAGAGAGAGAGAGAGAGAGATAGACAAACTGTTAACAATGTATTGAGATAATGAATATGGGAGCATTGGAAGATGGACTATGGTTAAAGGGGACTGGATGTGTGCAATGCTTGTCCTGCTATGTCTCTAATTATTGTAATTACTGTGTATTAACATACTAGTTGCTTAGTAAATCCATGTGTACTTACACACAATTACAATGTTATTATACATAGTTACAATGTACTTAATGTATACATCGTTCAGCACGATATATATGCAAACACAGAATTGTATCTGAAAAGGGTTAGGTTTAGAGTTAGGTTATATCATGCAAAATGTACACATTAAGTACATTGTCGCTATGCATAATAACATTGTAATTATTTGCAAGTCCACTACTATGTAAATACACAGTAATTAGAGACAATTCATGGAAAGTGTTATAGAAAAACCTGAGGCTGCTGATCTTGTCTAGCAGTGTTTCTTCTGGTCCCCAGTGTTAAAATATAAGTGCAGAGATGTTCTTCAACTCTCTTTATCAATGCTGTTGTTGTTATACCTGCAGCACAGAAGAACAAAGAGGAGTTGAACTGAGTGTTATAGCACATTGTGCATTCTATTACTTCTATTTTAAATCAATGCAATCCATAGCCTGCTCAGAGAGGAGGAATCAGAACTAACGTCTCCTCTTCCTCAGAAAACAGCAGGCTTGCTCTGTCAGAATAACACTGAAGAATTCCTAAGCACTGGTACAGAATGGCTTTTCTAGTGCTCACAATGATTTTGGTTGCAAAATGACAGCTGATGGCTATTTCTCGCTTAAGATGATTAGCGGGTTGTAAAATGAAAGAAATGTAAAAAAAAAAGCAACAGAAGGAGCGAGCAGCACAAGCGTTTGTGTTCACACAGGTGGTGTCAATAGACGATCCTGTGCAAGCCTCAGTTCTTTCGCTTTTTGTTGGACCAGTAAAAGGTATCACATTACCCATTATTCTTTCTGTCACAGGCTAATACGGCTACAGCCCTCTAGCAACAAAAGGCCTTTAGAAACGTTTTCTTTTGTACTGTAGTGTGTACTTTTCATTTAGACACTTCAAGTTGAAAGTATATAGGCATTGCATACATTTTTTGAGCTAAGCGTGGCAGGTACTGCATGCATGCACTGGAGTTTAAGTAAGGTCTGGAGAATTCCCTATAGTTCATCTGCTATTCTTGTTCTCTTTATTCTGGTTCCTGAGATGAAAAGACACCTTGTGAATGAGGCTGTCTTTATTCCTCGTTAATGCTGGGACCTGTTGTTCTTCTGCAAAGTAAATCATTTCTCTACCAACGACACAAATTCCTCTGAATGCAATTGAGCAGCATCATTGTACAGCACACACAGAAACAGACTGTGCACCAGCTGGATCGTGCATATATGAAAGGGTATGTGCTCCACAGCTGGGGTCATGCCTTGTGTTTTTTATAGTCCTACTATAATAATATAAAAAAAGAAAGTTAAGTGAGAATAAGTGTGGTAGTTAGTAGAAAGGCAAGCCTAGGTGGACTGGGCTTGATTCACAAAGCATTTACTTTTACTAACCTGCTTCTGTTTTATCTGTTATTTCTTTTGCTAAAATATAATTGCTGTTGTTTTTTTTAATTTAGAAATATTGTTGCAAGTGTTGCATAGCACATTTAATTCCAATGTATGCTTTAAAAATGCACTTCAACTGCTAAGTCTTTTTATAGTTGGTTGTTATGGTGACAATGTTAAATATGTTTTGACTGCTCTATAGGGTGTGCAACCTTGAAATGTGAAAGCATTGCTCTCTAATCAGATATTATTGTTGATAATAATAAAATAAAACAAGAAGACCAAAATAGGATGGAAAATATATAAAGTATACAAAAAAAAATCCTGACTTGATAGACTTTAGACTAAACTAGAAAACAGTATCAGCTGTCAACTGCTGATACCCCTGTAGTCACAGCAATTGAAGGTAAACAAGATCAGAACTGTAGTTCACTGCTCACTGGCAGCACAGAGCGTAATACTGATAATACTGATAATGAACTGCGGAACTGTTATCACCCCTAAAAGATGGGTGTGCAGATCACCCACCATGCAGGTGTCCCCACACTTTGAAGAGTGTCTATTATATCGACATACAATAGCAGCAGTTCTTCAATCCAGTAGTAGGTTTAAGGTGAGGAATAAGAGGAGGTAAAATGATTAGAATTAGGTTTATGTTCATAATGTGCTCCTGGAAGTGTGGGTGTTCCTGGAGCATTTGGCACAGAGCTGCAAACGTGAACCCCACAGACAAGCACTAAACTCCATCCACCCAATCAGATGCAGCGCAAGCCAAAGAAAAGGGTTAAGTGTCGAAGTGGGAGACCCGAAGCACTCTGTCGTGTGGAGAGTCATGCCAACGTGGTTCCTACCCCGCGCACACACCAAGCAACAGATCTTCCCACAGGTGATCCTCCTGCACGTGATCCAAGAGACCACGACTGGTGAAATTCCTGTCCCGTCCAGATGGAGTCTTTGCTGGCTGGGCCTCTTCGCCAGGAGTCAGTATCTTGGTAACATCTCTTGCTTCGGGTCAACACGTAAAGAACTGATCTTTGTTCTCGATAAAGAGTTGCAGAAAGGAGGCGAGATCCAACAGGGAAGACTAATAATAACAGTGGTGATTCAGGAATGAACATAAGACTTCTATTGCATAGCAGTTTCACCCATTCCAGATCTTACTACGAGCTTGATTAGCCCCAGTGTACAGGTAACAAGCTCAGGTAAGTCTTGTTAAACTCAGTGAAACCTGGAATGGAATATACTGCTATGAAATAGGAGTCTTATTTCCATCTCTGCAATTTACAATGTTTAAAGTATAAATTGCTGCATGAGAAAAAAAGTACACAACTGGAAATAAACAAATCAGAGATTTAAATTAAGGTCTTCTTACATTTTAATTTTGTAACTTGAAAAGGTCACTTCTTAATGTCACTCCAGCTTCCACGAAGGAATCCAGTTATGAGTTATGAGGCAGCAGATTCCCAATTAAAATAAACCAAACAAGGGCAAAGGCAGTTAATAGATACATAAATAAAAAAGACAAACGGCGTGCTTGACGGGACCTGGAGTCATTGTGCTCAATGGCACTCAGAAGACAGAAGAACGCTCGACTGTTACTGATGGTTTTATTATGAACAAAGTTTGCACGTGATTCTGACACACTTACCTTCTTTTCAACTCCCAGGGGAAGTGGGAGCAAGTTTCAGCAGAGAACAGGACTCGTGAAGGTACCACAGCCAGGGTCTGATGTAGACCTTGGTTCTCAATGGATCCTGAACTTTCCATGGACTCCTTGGGTGGTAACCAGACCCGGGCAGGACAAGGGTGACCTGTTTCATTATTCTCCATTGGGCAGAGACAGCGTCCACACTGGCCTGATGGAAGTGGAAGATTGTGGATTTCCCTGGACTTTGGAAACACGGGTGGGTTTTGAAGTCATTTATAACATTTCAGTCAAAACAACGAATAATGATTTGACACCCATCATTGGAAATGCTCCTCTGAGTAGCCTGCAGCTGAAACATTTGTATAGGCACCACTCCGCTCACAGTACCTGACACTTGCTCACTGTGTGGAAGATGTTACACATTTTTTCCCATAAGTAGCATGTTTTGTGTGTTGTAACTAATGTGTTAAAGATGAAGGCACACCCATTCTCAGATGTGTTTCTGTTTGTCTTTCCACATCTTGTACATTACAAAGGACCCCCAGCTTCATGACCCGAGGAGCGCCCCACAAAGAAAGGGTTCATATTGACTGTGAGCACCCTCATCAGTCTCGCCTATGGATGCTTTTACACCAGTCTGAATCGAAGAGCCTCTATCTAGATGTAAGCTGTGCAAGTCTTTATCCTTCTTATTGTAATTATTTCCCAACACCACAAAGCTTATTCATCATTCTACCACCAAGCCAATGCATTACATGTTGAGTCCTTTGATCTCTGTTTATTTTTAAACCAGCACCCTCAGCCACTGACAAAAGAAGTCATGGATAGATGTGTCAGCTGATATTAAATTAAAAGGAGATCACTTTTCTTTTTGTTAATAACACCATCCATCTTGTTTACTGCTACAGTTTACATTTCCTTTTCTGCAGAGTGCCGGCATGCTTGCTTTTGTGGATGGGCTCCCTGTCCTTCAGGATCAATCACAGTGAGAACAGAACCGAGCCAAACTAACCCACTCACAGCCATCAGCACATTATTTATGTTTTGTAGATCAACCTGCATAGAGTACAAACTAACACTGAAAATTACATACGGTAATGCTTTTTTTTTTTTTTTTTTTTTTTATAAATGCAGGTGCATTTTATATCTAAAAAACCTAAAACAATACAAACTTTTTATTTAAATTTAAAATAAATTAATTAAAAAAACCCAAACCCTCTCAGCCTTGTTTTGTGTTTATTCCCCTCTGGAATAGACTTGGGTTAATTTCCATGATAAGTGCAGCACAGCTAAAGCCATTTAAGATCTATTGTTTCAGCTAAGCAGCTGTCATGTGCGTAACATTATGCATTCTTCATTCTACCACGATCATTTTTTTTAAGGGACCATTTTTTCTACAATAAGCACTCGAGTAACTAACAGAACCCCCTTTATGGCACAGGCCCCAGGGAGCTATGAGCTCTGCCAAAGCAAACAAAGGCTTATTGCTCCAACTGGGCCTGTCTGTGCCAATAATACACCGTGAAGTTCACAGCACACTGCATCCAATCTGCACACAGTTAGCACCTGGTCCAGCGCCTTCTGGCAATTAATCAAGATATCAATCAATACTGACCACAATGAATGATGAAATGTTTAGACTGCACTGCAGTGTATGCAAATACTGCATGCATTCATTTAGGTTCAGTATCGTCATTTAGGCTGTAATGCTTGTCTTCCGAAAAATCCTGGCATCATATGCATCATGTCTTTAGCAAAAATACAACCCATCCTGAGCGTTTAAAAAAAAACATTATTAAATTAGATTAACAATGATGTAACAACGATTTGTTTTTCTTCAGAAAATATATTTGTGTAATGTGCAGATTGTGCACAGGTTGCACTGAATGCACATCTACAGTCAGAATAATCCCATTTGTCATTTAATATTTACATTGAAATATTATCATCCAACTGAGGTCCATTCCACTTGCGGGAAGAGATTAAATACAGACTAGTCTGTGAATTCCATTCCTCTTGCAGGGAGAGATTAAATACAGACTAGTCTGTGAATTCCATTCCTCTTGCAGGGAGAGATTAAATACAGACTAGTCTGTGAATTCCATTCCTCTTGCAGGGAGAGATTAAATACAGACTAGTCTGTGAATTCCATTCCTCTTGCAGGGAGAGATTAAATACAGACTAGTCTGTGAATTCCATTCCTCTCGCAGGGAGAGATTAAATACAGACTAGTCTGTGAATTCCATTCCTCTCGCAGGCAGAGATTAAATACAGACTAGTCTGTGAATTCCATTCCTCTCGCAGGGAGAGATTAAATACAGACTAGTCTGTGAATTCCATTCCTCTTGCAGGGAGAGATTAAATACAGACTAGTCTGTGAATTCCATTCCTCTTGCAGGGAGAGATTAAATACAGACTAGTCTGTGAATTCCATTCCTCTCGCAGGGAGAGATTAAATACAGACTAGTCTGTGAATTCCATTCCTCTTGCAGGGAGAGATTAAATACAGACTAGTCTGTGAATTCCATTCCTCTTGCAGGGAGAGATTAAATACAGACTAGTCTGTGAATTCCATTCCTCTTGCAGGGAGAGATTAAATACAGACTAGTCTGTGAATTCCATTCCTCTCGCAGGCAGAGATTAAATACAGACTAGTCTGTGAATTCCATTCCTCTTGCAGGGAGAGATTAAATGCAGACTAGTCTGTGAATTCCATTCCTCTTGCAGGGAGAGATTAAATACAGACTAGTCTGTGAATTCCATTCCTCTTGCAGGGAGAGATTAAATACAGACTAGTCTGTGAATTCCATTCCTCTTGCAGGGAGAGATTAAATACAGACTAGTCTGTGAATTCCATTCCTCTTGCAGGGAGAGATTAAATACAGACTAGTCTGTGAATTCCATTCCTCTTGCAGGGAGAGATTAAATACAGACTAGTCTGTGAATTCCATTCCTCTCGCAGGGAGAGATTAAATACAGACTAGTCTATGAATTCCATTCCTCTTGCAGGGAGAGATTAAATACAGACTAGTCTATGAATTCCATTCCTCTTGCAGGGAGAGATTAAATACAGACTAGTCTGTGAATTCCATTTACACCCTTTACTGTTAGAGAGAATGGCCCATGTTCATTGTTCTCTTGGTTTTGTTTTTGACAATTCGATGTCTCTCCAGATCACAGTGCATTCTTCGCCTCCTCCGTCTGAACCGAATGTTCTGGTGAAGTCAGGGGGTTGTTGTCCTGAGATGACCCGTCGATTAATCTGCTCAAACAATCCGCTTTCAAACACACTTGAGAGCTGCTTTTCAAAGGTCAGGAAGCATAATCTGGACTTGGAGCAAATGTGCTACAAGCACTTAACTGCAATGACGCTGGAGGTCCTGCAAACTCAGGAATGCTGCCATTTACCTTTTCCTGTTTACCATTAACTTACTTCTTAAAAAACATTCAAAGCGGAGCAGAGCAGAGCAGAGTGAAATTGAAATTGTGGCAGATAAGGTCGCGCACTATGGACTCCTCGGCAAACCAGGTACAGAGTGAAGAGAAAGGAAACAGAAAAAAACATTCCACTCACGCAAACAAACACCAGCAAGAACATTTTGCGCAAGAAGAATCCCTTCCCTTTCAGGTGTTGTTGTTTCTCTACACTTTGAAATATCAAATCGGTATTAAATTATATTGATCTCTGCATTTTAATGATTTTTTTAATGATATTTTAGTTCCAGTACCACACCGACACATTGACATTTGTAATGAGTTCAAATGTCAAACATATCAGTTTAGGGTTCTCTTCATTAGGCTAACGTGACAATTCAGTTGTGCAATAAGTTGATCAAGAAATGTGGTATTTGGTTCAGTGTTTTCTATTTAAGTTACCTTAATAGTACAATCTCTGCATCAAATAACCTATCTAGTATGATGCATAATAAGCATCTCAACAGCCTTGTAAATGCACTGTTTCTAAGACATGCCCACACTGCCCAATCTGTCCTTTAGAGTCCTACAGAATGTCTCATTTAAAAAAGAAAAAGTCATAAAAATTAGCAACATGGGCATGAAAAGAATGTTCTTTTTAACCCTGGGAGATCTAGGTTTCATAGAATTAGAAGGTACATTTTTTAATGAAACATTTTTAATTGGTCAGACATGCTGGTTTGACCCATCAGTGGGACAGTAAGTAACCTATTCTCTGGCGATGGCCATTTAACCTGCAACCCAATGACTGTGCTGCTCACATTAGATTCAAAAGCACTTTGAGATTCATGGCGAGGAACAAAACTGGCAAGTTTAAGCCGGTCTGCAATGCTTGACAGAAGTAACATTCTTATAGAAATATCTATATTGACACATTGGGTATAACTGCAGATTATGGGCTGGTTTGGCATATAAACTTCCAAAACAGGCCCGGAATCTCTGCTAATTCTGTGCCTGTGTTGCAGTTTAGGCCATTAAAAAGATACAAAGGTGTGTTTACATTTGCACAGAATACAGAACAAATCAAAATAAAACATAGTAAAATGAAATAATAAACCCTTGGATGAAACTTGCAGAGTTCTCGCGCCCATGCCCACATCTAAGAGGCGGGTTTGTATTTACAGCACACTGCACTGTGCATTCTTTGTTGTGGGCTTCTATATCGATAGACATGTTCAGAAAGAATGGCTAATTGGATCTGAATAGTTTCCATGACACACCTACTTATTTCAAAAGTCCCTTTTTTCAACTCTGGGAAGCACAGTAATGACAGATTTAAATAATATAGTCCACAGGGCCTTTTATTGGGGATAACAATGTAATAAATGGGCTTTTACCACAGCCCGTGGTCATTGTCACACTAATATCACCACAGCCCGGGGTCATTGTCACACTAATATCACCACAGCCCCGGGTCATTGTCACACTAATATCACCACAGCCCCGGGTCATTGTCACACTAATATCACCACAGCCCGGGGTCATTGTCACACTAATATCACCACAGCCCGGGGTCATTGTCACACTAATATCACCACAGCCCGGGGTCATTGTCACACTAATATCACCACAGCCCGGGGTCATTGTCACACTAATATCACCACAGCCCGGGGTCATTGTCACACTAATATCACCACAGCCCGGGGTCATTGTCACACTAATATCACCACAGCCCGGGGTCATTATCACACTAATATCACCACAGCCCGGGGTCATTGTCACACTAATATCACCACAGCCCGGGGTCATTGTCACACTAATATCACCACAGCCCGGGGTCATTGTCATACTAATAATTCATTATCTGCTGTGGGTTTGAAGACAGTTTTATTTGACATTGGTTAACCACAACGTGGACAGAAGCATAATCATGCAAAGGAGGCCATTTTAATATAACATTGATTAATTAAGTGATTGTTGAGTTGAGGGTTTTTTTTCATGAAAGACTGAAAGGTTTGGATATTCAGCTTGGGAAAACATTCAGTCTCCATAATGCTCTTAAATACTGTGACTGTCCTTTCATTTGAAATGATATCGCAATCTGCCCAAAATAACAGGGCCAGCAGTACACAAACTGCACCCTTGAAATGACAAATCCATTTTATTTGAAATATATATATGTATATATATATATATATATATATACACACACACACACGTTTCTAATTATAATTGTACAAGGGCTGGATAAATTGATAATCAGAAATCGCTGGATAATGTTTATATTCTGGTTTTACTTTTCATCACTTGACCATAACGGTAGGATCGTCTGGAGTACGCGAGTTGGTTATTCCTTTTGCTGAGGTAACCACATACTGTACGATTAACTTGGTTTGTTACATCTCATGCTGGAGTATTTTAGGTAAGAGGGTGCTGTATGTTACTAATATTGAGGTTTCCAATGCAAACCTATTCCAGCAAGTTTATATATATATATTGTCACCTTTTTGCTCACCACAGAGGCTCTCACGGGTTCTTCTCCCTTCTGAATCACGACCCAACACACAGGATTGTACTGACATAGCGCTCACGCACACTTTTAATAAACACAAAATGAAATAAACACAAAACAAAACACCTAGCTCCTATTTGGAGCACTCACTAAACAAACAGGAACCTAACTAACTATCACGCAGTAAGCTAAACCATTTACCTGCCACAAACATTCAAAAACACGTCCTCACACAATACCTCAATACGACTGCTCACTCACACAGTCGGGCTCTTCTCTCAGCAGCAGCCTGGAACAGACTGGCTGCCTCTCTTAAATACCCTGCACCTGGCTCTAATTTACAATTACCACCAGGTGCAGGGGATAACTAAACAATAAAACAATTACACAATTAAACCCCATAACACCCAAATGTGCATTCTCACAAGGTTTTTAACAGGGGAGGATTTTAACCCCCTCCCTGCTATCTCACAATATATATATATATATATATATATATATATATATATATATATATATATTATATATATCGATATATGGTATAGACATATAGTATCTCTTCATTCATAGAGAAGTATACAAGATATCCCCCAAGGTGAACTCAGTCTGGCTTGTTATACACAAGACAAGTGCGTGTTGCACAATTACTGTGTAAATGTTGATACAGTGATTATATACATACACACACACATACGTATATATTGGATGTTTACTATTAGATCTACCCAATTAAAAAATATCTATTTTTTGAAAAGGTTTTGGAAGTGCTGCAACGTTCATTTTTACAAGTCAATTTTTTTTCCCACTTTCCCACAAACTTATAAATAGAAATTAGTCGCCTATTAAAATACAGGTGAGGATCTCGGCATGACAAATAAAAATGGTAATTAAACCCACAGCATGAAGACGTTTATTTAGAGTCCTGACTGAAATCCTCAAAATGGCACACCGAAGCCCTTAGAAATGATACACCATGTGACTTCCACAGAGGATGATGTAATAGAAGACAACATGAAACAAGAGGAACGCATTTTTAAGGGACTTTATTAGCTACGTATCAGTGGTTTAAATGAACAGTATGTACAGGCTGTGCACAGCAGAGGACAGGTTTAGCTCTATTGAAACGGTATTCAGTTTAAATGAACAGTATGTACAGGCTGCGCACAGCAGAGGACAGGTTTAGCTCTATTGAAACGGTATTCAGTTTAAATGAACAGTATGTACAGGCTGTGCACAGCAGAGGACAGGTTTAGCTCTATTGAAACGGGATTCAGTTTAAATGAACAATACACAGAGTTTGAATATAGAAACAGAAATCAATGTGATGAGAGCAACCGATTCAGGGTTTTCAGGGAAGCCTGTTCTCAGGGCTGGTGAGACGTCATTGAATTGTCCAGTCTTGGGTATTATAGGAACGGCCAAGTGAACGTCTCCTATTAGACCTTAAATAAAGTCTCGTCGACTGGGCTGAAACGCACTAGAAACACTTTGATGCTGCTTCTGGATACATTACAGGGGTGCCGTCTGTACAGGTACACTGTTATCTTCAGATAAAGTACAGGGTTTTAAAATCCAGATACCAGCTTGGTGTTTTCAACTGATCTGGGTGTTATACAGTCTACAGAGATTGCTTTGTGACTGTATATGTATGTTTATGTATATATAATGGAGATGCACTGCATCTCAGCCCCTCCCTCATGTAGTTGTCTCAGTCTTGACACAACAGTGGCCTTGCTTGTTTTACACCTGCGTTGCAGCTGATAATAATAACAGTATATGTATGTACAGTATATGGTAGTTTAAACAGGACAGTCATTAACATCAAGCAGTGTCAGAAATCCTGCACTTTAAAAGCTCACCTACAATACCTTCATGCTGTGCTCTTTCCTATTTAAAGAGCTGCCTGTGTCTAAAAGTGTTTCCCTTGGTCTCTTCCCAGTTATTACAGGTCCCCACCCTTCACCCAGCTCTCCGAGTCTCTGCCATGCAAGCTTCATGTTAAATGAATGTGTAAAGGGTCACAGCACTGCATCTTTCAAAGAGAACGGTCTCCACTGTAACCCAGGAATGAGATTAAGCATGCATCAACATTTCTAACAATACATCATCCTGAAACATATTTACATTTTTCATTTGCATTCATGGTGTAATATATAATATAGCATGGTATACATCTGTGGCAGAGCAAAGCTCTGCCCTTTAAATTGGCAGAGATGGGGTTAACTTCCCCTACCTGCCTGGGTTTATTATGTTCAGGTGGCTGGGGTTGATTAGTTGATTAGGTTGATTAACGATCAATCAGCGCCCAGCCACCTGATATAAAAGGAGGCCTCTGCTTCTCATTTGGAGAGAGGGAGCTGAGGAAGCAGGTTGGTTTTTTTTTGGTTGTTTGGAGAGCTTGAATCCAGTGAAGGCATTGCCCAGCCTGGAGATTGTTATTTTTGTAAATTTTGCTTTTTGTCTTTCTTTGTGTTTAAATTGTTTTGTTTTGGCCCTTGTGCCCTTTCATTTTGTGTTTATTTATAATAAAATAGTTATTTTTTTGAACTGCAGTCTGTCTCTGGGCCTCTATCCACTCGCCAGCCTGCCACATTTGGTGTCAGAAGTGGGATAGCGCCACCTAGAGGCTCAGAGCAGTATTTTTGTTTTGTTTTGTGGAATTTTTGGGATAATTTTTTTTTTTTTTTTTTTTTAAATGGGAAAGAGCAGACAGCGACAAAAGCAGAAAAAGCAGCAGCAGCTGAAGAAATGTAAGCTGCTGCAGCCACCACTGGAGGACCCGGCCAGCCTCTTCCCCTGGTGTTCCTGGTGTGGGAAGGAGGACCATCGTTGGCGGTCCTGCCCAGACGTGCCACCGGCAAACTGGTGTGGCCGGTGTGAGGAGGACGGCCACAACTGGGCAGGATGCCCCTACAACCAGGCCCAGGAAGAGGTGCCGTGTTCACCCCGGGCATCAGGGGCCACCCCACTACCTCCAGCACCACCACCTTCACCACCTTCCCAGGAGATCTGGGACTGGTTGATGCACCCTGAGGCAGACCTCGTCCACGATCTCCCCATAGTTATCAACACGCTGTGGCGTCGAGATGGGGAGAGGTGGGAACAGTGGGAGGAACAGCACCACCCGGCCTCCTTCCCAGAGGTTGCCCTCATGGTGGTTAATTACCTGGCTGTAGACATGGGAGATGCCCCGGTCACTCCAATAAAGAGGGGTGAGCCGCCTTCCCGAGAGCCAGAGAGGGGTGAGCCGCCTTCCCGAGAGCCAGAGAGGGGTGAGGATCTGCCGTCGTCCCCAGAGCCAGAGAGGGGTGAGGAGCTGCCGTCGCTCCCAGAGCCAGAGAGGGGTGAGGAGCTGCCGTCGCTCCCAGAGCCAGAGAGGGGTGAGGAGCTGCCGTCGCTCCCAGAGCCAGAGAGGGGTGAGGAGCCGCCGTCGCTCCCAGAGCCAGAGAGGGGTGAGGAGCCGCCGTCGCTCCCAGAGCCAGAGAGGGGTGAGGAGCCGCCGTCGCTCCCAGAGCCAGAGAGGGAGGAGGAGCCGCCGTCGCTCCCAGAGCCAGAGAGGGAGGAGGAGCCGCCGTCGCTCCCAGAGCCAGAGAGGGAGGAGGAGCCGCCGTCGCTCCCAGAGCCAGAGAGGGAGGAGGAGCCGCCGTCGCTCCCAGAGCCAGAGAGGGAGGAGGAGCCGCCGTCGCTCCCAGAGCCAGAGAGGGAGGAGGAGCCGCCGTCGCTCCCAGAGCCAGAGAGGGAGGAGGAGCCGCCGTCGCTCCCAGAGCCAGAGAGGGAGGAGGAGCCGCCGTCGCTCCCAGAGCCAGAGAGGGAGGAGGAGCCTCCGTCGCTCCCAGAGCCAGAGAGGGAGGAGGAGCCTCCGTCGCTCCCAGAGCCAGAGAGGGAGGAGGAGCCTCCGTCGCTCCCAGAGCCAGAGAGGGAGGAGGATCTGCCGTCGTCCCCAGAGCCAGAGAGGGGTGAGGAGCCGCCGCCGCTCTCAGAGCCCGAGAGGGAGGAGCCGCCGCCGCCGCTCTCAGAGCCCGAGAGGGAGGAGCCGCCGCCGCCGCTCTCAGAGCCCGAGAGGGAGGAGCCGCCGCCGCTCTCAGAGCCCGAGAGGGAGGAGCCGCCGTCGCCGCTCTCAGAGCCCGAGAGGGAGGAGCCACCGCCGCCGCTCTCAGAGCCCGAGAGGGAGGGGCCGCCTCCGCCACCAGAGGGAGCCGGGCCGCAGTCGCCGCCTCCGCCACCAGAGGGAGCCGGGCCGCAGTCGCCGCCTCCGCCACCAGAGGGAGCCGGGCCGCAGTCGCCGCCTCCGCCACCAGAGGGAGCCGGGCCGCCGTCGCCGTGCTACCTTGGAGATTCGGGGCCCCCTCAACCAAAGAAGGCTTGGGGGCTCCGACATCAACCCCGCCCACCACCACCCACCATAACAGCCCACCCAAGGGACATAATTGGACTCTTGGGGGGGGGGGGGGGAGTTGGCCGATTGCGGCCGGTGTACGTTGTACATGGGGGGAGGTGTGTGGCAGAGCAAAGCTCTGCCCTTTAAATTGGCAGAGATGGGGTTAACTTCCCCTACCTGCCTGGGTTTATTATGTTCAGGTGGCTGGGGTTGATTAGTTGATTAGGTTGATTAACGATCAATCAGCGCCCAGCCACCTGATATCAAAGGAGGCCTCTGCTTCTCATTTGGAGAGAGGGAGCTGAGGAAGCAGGTTTGTTTTTTTTTTGGTTGTTTGGAGAGCTTGAATCCAGTGAAGGCATTGCCCAGCCTGGAGATTGTTATTTTTGTAAATTTTGCTTTTTGTCTTTCTTTGTGTTTAAATTGTTTTGTTTTGGCCCTTGTGCCCTTTCATTTTGTGTTTATTTATAATAAAATAGTTATTTTTTTGAACTGCAGTCTGTCTCTGGGCCTCTATCCACTCGCCAGCCTGCCACAACATCCTATACATTTTCAGTTTGATTTTGGGTAGAAATATGGTTCTAAATCATCTGAAATATATCTCTATGTCATAACCATCCTCTCACTTAAGATAGGAATTCATTTATTGGGTTTTTAAAACCTTTTTATGTTTTTACTCACTAAACATGGGTTTGACCGTTCAGCTGGCTAGTGCATCATTGTAGGAACCTGGACTCTCTACAGTAGTAAAATGTGTTTAAATAAAACTATTAGCGCATACTAGATCATCAGATCATCAGATCTCAGCTTCCTCTTGTTTTTAAATCTAGTTAGTTTTGAGAGAACAGCACCATACAGAATCAGCACAACATACTTAACTGGGATTTACTGAAATTATTAACTCAGCTTCAGAAGGGAATTCAGCCCAACTCCAAAGATAAAAGAAGTCTTGTATCAAATTATATAGATAAGGCTTTACACGCCTGAATCAGGGAGCATTCATCTTTTGATATGTGAGCAATAGACCGGCCTCTTTGATGAGTCCTATGGAGGAGACTGATCTCATACATTTTGTGTTTCATTGTAACTTTGAAAAAGTACCCCCATCCCCCCCCCCCACCTTCCCTCACAAACCTCCTTTTCTTAAAAAAAAATATATAATATCAAAGAGAACAAGGAACCTGAAATCCATTGCTTTGTCCGTTGCTGTCTACCTAACCATACACTGACTTTAATCCAACAAAGCCAAAGCTGTTCATGATTCATTCAGGTGTAACAAAAGCAGATTTAGAAGAAAACTGAGAAAAAAAGACCTCAAACATCAGAAGCTAAGATTCCATTCCATTTAGCTGTGTTTACTTAAGCAGTCATGACTTACTAACATGTTAACAAATATTGTTCACGTTTTGTTAATTGTTAATAACCGTATGTATTAACAACAGAAATAGAGAAAAGAAGCAAAGAAATTTCAACATTTTACAGCAAGACCTATCTACAGCGTCTGTTTTCAAGACTCCCACAGATGTCATATAGAAGAGACAGTAATCTAAAAGAATATGCAGTCCACAGCGAGATTCATCCTTCTGGGTAACTTTTAAGAACATAAGAACACAAGAAAGTTTACAAACGAGAGGAGGCCATTCGGCCCATCTTGCTCGTTTGGTTGTTAGTAGCTTATTGATCCCAGAATCTCATCAAGCAGCTTCTTGAAGGATCCCAGGGTGTCAGCTTCAACAACATTACTGGGGAGTTGGTTCCAGACCCTCACAATTCTCTGTGTAAAAAGGTGCCTCCTATTTTCTGTTCTGAATGCCCCTTTGTCTAATCTCCATTTGTGACCCCTGGTCCTTGTTTCTTTTTTCAGGTCGTAAAGTCCCTTGGGTTGACACTGTCAATACCGTTTAGACTTGTGAATGCTTGAATCAGGTCACCACGTAGTCTTCTTTTTAAAAAGTACAAGTCGATGAAATAGACTACAATGCACTACCTGTACACATATTAATACCTGAACTGAGATCAGAGACACTAAATCATCCTTCAACATCCATTAATTTTTTACATGCACCTCTAAATGAATGGCATACTGCATTATCTGCAATAAATGCAACACACTGTACATTGGGGAAACTCAAAGGCATTTACAGAACACTTTGTGGAACACTGACGAAGCACTCAAAGCAAGAGGACCCAGCGGATATATGGGGATCAACACGCGGGCCTGCAAAAACGAGCTTTCTGAACTGAACGCATTTCAGACAGTAAATGTTTAAGAGGCAAGAGAAAGGTCTAAACAGGGGCCCATCTGTTCTTAAAGGCCTCTACAGCCTGGGCTGGAATTCATTGCTCTGCCTCCAAGGGGAGGCCTCTCAGGTATCTGTGGGTCATAATTTTTCAAAGCCTGACTATGCACCCCTTTATTTTTGTCTTCACCGTGGATTTAGCCAATGCTGTGTTAGTTTATCTCACTGCCGCTTGTCACACAATAATATTCATTTTAATGTTGCATGTTTAATGAGCGTGTTGCATTGATTCATCTCTCTCAAGCAAGGCCCGAAATGCAGCCTGACACGTCCCTATGGATTACAAGTTGGCTTTTGTTTTTTGGGTGACCAGAACATTTCATTTTTCAAATTAAACAGGGGTTGTTTTTTTTTGTTTGTTTTTTTACAGGCTGTTGAGTACTATACATTTTACTCTGTACACAAATCTTTCTTCTGTCTTCATAATTTAGCAAGGGGTACGTTTGGCGCAGTAGTGTGCGTTGCAATTCGAACCAGATTTCACAATGGAATAACGAGTACGTTTTTCTTGCCTGGGACGAGTGTTTAGTTCCAGTTTTTGATTTTTTAAATCTAATCCAAGGATCCTTTTCTTGGTCTCTGGTGTTTTTGTGAAGGTGCAATATTGCACGATGCTGATGTTTTCCAGAAATCACTTCCCATGGCACAGGGCGAGCCTTGACTGGTTCTGAAAGACCCCTCTCCATTCCCTTGTTCAAAGAGTTTGCAATACTGCTGTCTTTGTTCTGTAAAACAGTCACATTAAATCTCCAAAGGCTCAGTCTTATGATATGGAGGGACGGGTGTGTATTAGGGGGGGCGCAATTGAAACACAGGTAGACTTTGTATCAACTAACAAACTCCCAGCATTTTCTTTTCTGAAGCTGTTATATAGTAAAGACGCAGGGCTCAGTTGTAACAGTAAATGTGAACTGCTCGGTATTGCTTTACAGATGCACATTCAGTCCTTCTAACCCACACAGTCAAAACAACTTCCATGTAAAAAAAAGCATCTTCACATTTGCAAAGCAATAGTTTGGGATTAGCACTATAGCTACCTTTAGGATACAAAGCTTACTGTTGGGGTTAAAATGTGCATGCCATTGTTTGAAATACATAATGCTTGAGTCACTAATCATAAAAATCATCCCCTTGTGTTAGAAGCAAGGTGCTGGGTTCTACCTTGTGTATTTCACATGCATTCACGAAGAAACAGTTTTCAACCCCCTGCTGAATACATGCATTACCTGTCAGTTTCAACAACATGCATGAAGATGCTTTCTAGAGAACTACCTCCACCAAAGGGAGTTGGATCTTCTGCCATCCTGCTCTTTAGTAGACAGTTCCCGGGTGAACTCGTTCCGCTCGTTCGAGCTGCACTGGCATGGAGTTCAGTCTAAGTTGCAGACAGTAATACATACAGCAAGAGTACCCTGACGTAATTAAATCACATTAAATAGGCAAAGGCTACTGTCATCTCTTATAAGGGCAGGAGGACATTTACCAACGAGAGGAGGACACTCAGCTCATCAGGTTCCTAGTAGCTGATTGATCCCTAAACATTGTCAGGTTAAGATCTAGTCTCTGCGGCAGCCAGGTTAATGGATCATCACCACTGTTCTGTTTTAAGCATGTGAACCAGTGGAGGTGATGTGCAACTTTACCTGAGTGGGATGTGCTGGGCAGGATACTGTAGCGTCAAGCCTGTGCCAGTTACACTGATGCCATGACTCACATTCTTACAGATTGTTGGCAGCCTGGGACAGAGCATCTTTTATCAGTTACCTGTATTGTGTCATTAATTTGAAAAAGCCCCCCCCCATTAAACTTTATTACAACATTACCATCAGAGTCGAGATTTCTAAATGTTTGTCTTTATTTAAGATCGTAATGCTCTGTGAATTAGTTCTCTCATAGGATTTGGGCTCAGTTTTGATTCATAGTTTTGTACATAGTGTAATTACATCTGTAGCCTTCTAATGACAAGGTGTACGATGACAGATTCATTATTATAGCTCTATTACTTTGTGTTTGGTCTCTGGGCCAAGGCGTGTAGAGTTATTTAGATGTATTCCCACTTACCGGAGAAGATTAAAAGAAGCTGGGAAAGTCCCTGTCACACTGCAGGAAGGAGTTCAGAGAGAGCACTATTCCCAACACTAGGGATTCAGCATGGAGAGATGAAATGCCCCTTTTAACAGAGGCATGCGTTGTATCATAATCTCACTGCTTTTGTTGATACAATCTTCAGATGTGACAGACATCAAAGCCAAGAGTGAGTGGGGATGCCGAGTTTTTTTTCTTTTTTGCTTTGCTAATTTGGTTTCTTTGTTTGGTCATTTCAAGCCTGCACAGCTCGTTGCTTGAGATAATCCTGACATATAAAGAAGGTCTAATCAGCTGTCTTTAACGTAAATGACAGGTTTAGATTGTTGTTTTATATTTTAAACGGGGGAGGGGGGATAGGACCAAACCGAAAAGGCAGTAGCTTATTTGCAATAGGAAATTACCAACTGCTGCTCTTTATCTTTTTTTTTCCAGATATTCTGAATGGATTTCTCCCATTCCCCCATTAAGCTGTTTTAATTAAGTTAACTATCCCAGTATAAGGGACAAGGGACATATGCAAAGTTGTTAACCTCGTAATTTTAGGAGAGTGGAAAGCAGGGCCCCACGTATCAGTTTTCATTATTCATTATTTAAACATATGCTTCTACTTTTACAAAAAACAGCATTCTGAATAAATACAAGCAGATTCCTATACAAACTGACACATTTTGGAAAGTTAGGCTTGTGTTTGAAATTCCAGCTGATTTTCATTCCAATAATATATTTTTTATTCTTTGAAGCATCTGCATTTGCCTAAGGTTTTATTGATGTGCTTTCTTGCTTTTAGACTGTAAATAGTCAATTGAAAAGAGAGACTGAATGAAAACGGAATGATCATTCTATTGTTACATCACAGATCCAGCAAGGGGCCATGTCCATGCTGTGTGAAGTATACCCCCTAAATGCATTCCGTTTTTTCAAGTATTCATGTTGCTCGTTTCTTTATAGAGCCACTGACCCTTTTAGAAACCATTTGTCAACTGGTAAGAGCTACTAAACCCCTTTGATTGGCAGCAGGCCCTATAACTGTATGCCTTGTCAAACACAGTCAGTGGTTGCACCCTTTATATTAGGTCATGTTCATGTGACCTTTAATTATCCTTGACATATGTTTGACCATTCTGTTTAGGCTCCACAAGTAAAACGTATTAAGGACCGTAGCCTTAAGGGTTAAAAAGGTCACGTCCTTAGTGTTTTCAGCACACAACAGGCATTAAGTTCAGTAAATATTGACCCTGAGATTCCCAGCACAAAGACGTTAAGTATAGCCTCCTCCCTGGGGCCGTTAGGTGTAAGAATTCTCCATATCAGATTCATATTAAATTACCTTTGATTTACTTACAGCTCTCTTATCCCTTTCAGGCTGTCCCTTTTCTAACCTTGTGAGATTTAAACTGAACCATGAATGGTTGCTTTGAGTGTGTTAACAATATACATCTAGTAAGGGTCCTATTATATCGTCTCTCTTTGTTTTTTATGAAAATAAAATGTAAAGGGGATTTATTTTCAAAGCTAAGTGACTCATTCATCGTATACAAAGTCTCTGTAAAAACAGAAAATTGAAACAAAAGTATAAAGCGTACATTTAGACCTGCCAGCAGTGTGTATTATGCACACACTTTCTTTTTTAAACAAATGATGCTTTTTCCCTTTATTTTTTCCTTTATTTTTATTTTTTATCTCCGAGAGGCCACTTGTACTTTACACAAGAGTTAAACAGTATCCTGCACATCTCAGTAACTTTGTAGATGAGATCTGTTCTGCGCTGGGAACGTGCTGGTGTGCTCTTTTCTGTAATATCACACGACCATTCCATTCTGCTATGATTACTACCTTTCATTTCTTAATGGAAGTCAGGCCTGTGCAGTGAGGCCTGTTCTCAAGAGTACTCATAGATCCCACTCTTCGTGAAAGACTTTGTGCAGTCTGGCTCATACGGTTCAAAGAGGAACATCTTACCTGAGCAAGCGTCTTTCTCTGAGCAAGCATCTTACTCTGAGCTAGCATCTTACTCTGAGCAAGCGTCTTTCTCTGAGCAAGCATCTTACTCTGAGCTAGCATCTTACTCTGAGCAAGCGTCTTTCTCTGAGCAAGCGTCTTACTCAGAGATAGTGTCTTACTCTGAGCTAGCGTCTTACTCTGAGCAAGCGTCTTTCTCTGAGCGAGCGTCTTACACTGAGCGAGCATCTTACTCTGAGCGAGCGTCTTTCTCTGAGCGAGCATCTTACACTGAGCAAGCATCTTACTCTGAGCAAGCGTCTTACTCTGGGCTAGCGTCTTACTCTGGG
>NC_054543.1:48196024-48256024 GCF_017654505.1 Polyodon spathula
GTTTGCACAGGGTCTGCTTTCAATAACATTATAACTGCACAGATTCCACCACACTGCAGGGTTTGCGACCAGACCCCCAAGTAATTCCACAATTGTTTTCTAGGAAACATCTTTCACTTTTTTCTTTTTCGTTAAGGGGCAGAGAGACTGTCGGGTTGACAAAGCTTGAAAATGTGAACAAAAAAGCATCTGTGAGGCGTAAGATAACAAAGTGTGTGTGAGCGTCGAATTCCCCCTCAGCCCCAGCAACAGAGAAGCATGCATATCTAACGCCTCTGACTGTGTGAAATCTTTTGTACAGGCAAGGATCTCTGCAAGAGCCCTTGATTACAGAGCTTGGCATGTACCCAGGACTGGGTTCTTGTACATCAGTGACATTCATAATGGGAAATTTATTCTCTGCCCTTACCGGATAAATTCATTTTAAACACTTTAGCCCAGCAAAACAATGGCTACTGGCAATGCCTATTATTTGCCTATTTATTACAAAAAAAAAATTGGCAGTCATTCACAGCGGCAGTCTGATGAGAATAAAAAAAACAGTGGCTTGGAAACTTGGCAAGTGTAATACTTAAAAAGCCTAGCCTCATTTAAACCATGAACTGCTTAAATTATTAATATCTCTTTGCATCTATTTATATTACATTTGTTTATTTATTTGTTGATTGGAGAATACATAAAAACAGTTATTTGTTTTATTAAAATGACTGATTGGTAAGGAGTATATAAAACATGTCTTTATGGAAATGGTTACCTTTTTAATCATTTCAGGGCTGAATTCTCAACTCCAATTCATCATTAAGCACTTTTTTTTCAGAAAGGAGAAATGCACCCATTATTTTTGAGAATACCGTCTTTGAGAATATTGCCCTTGCTGCTCTAATGCAGAAATAATTTGAATAAAAAGGGTTAGGCCCTCCTGCGATGATAAATCACATGAACATGGATTTTGTCATTTATGCTGAATGTATAATCCCATTTCCTGCCCAGCAGCTGGTCCTGCAGGGAATACATTCAGTGGCTCCTGGAGCTGGTCTTTCCTCTGCCTGTACACAGTACAACAGTAAATCAAGCAAGGCCTTGGGAGACGCTTTCACTGCCTCCCGGGGGCACAGGGCAACCCCACCAGTAGAAGCCACCTGTACCAAGCATAGAAACCAAGGACTGTGAAGCAATCCACAATCCATAGCGCACAACACCAAGGTTCTAGTAGGCACACTAATGCAATCCACAACACACAACGGCAGGGTTCTGATAGGCACACTAATGCAATCCACAACACACAACGGCAGGGTTCTGATAGGCACACTAATGCAATCCAGAACACACAACGGCAGCGTTCTGAACAGCACACTAATGCAATCCAGAACACACAGCAGCAGGGTTCTGATAGGCACACTAATGCAATCCAGAACACACAGCAGCAGGGTTCTGATAGGCACACTAATGCAATCCAGAACACACAACGGCAGGGTTCTGATAGGCACACTAATGCAATCCAGAACACACAACGGCAGGGTTCTGATAGGCACACTAATGCAATCCAGAACACACAGCAGCAGGGTTCTGATAGGCACACTAATGCAATCCACAACACACAACGGCAGGGTTCTGATAGGCACACTAATGCAATCCACAACACACAGCAGCAGGGTTCTGATAGGCACACTAATGCAATCCACAACACACAACGGCAGGGTTCTGATAGGCAACACTAATGCAATCCAGAACACACAACAGGCAGGGTTCTGATAGGCACACTAATGCAATCCACAACACACAGCAGCAGGGTTCTGTACAACACACTAATGCAATCCAGAACGCATGATGGCAGGGTTCTGAACAGAACACTAATGCAATCCAGAACGCATGATGGCAGGGTTCTGAACAGAACACTAATGCAATCCAGAACGCATGATGGCAGGTTTCTGAACAGAACACTAATGCAATCCAGAACACACAGAGGCAGGATTCTGAACACCACACTAATGAAATCCAGAACACATGATGGCAGGGTTCTGAACACCACACTAATGAAATCCAGAACACATGATGGCAGGGTTCTGAACACCACACTAATGAAATCCAGAACACACAACGGCAGGATTCTGAACACCACACTAATGAAATCCAGAACACATGATGGCAGGGTTCTGAACACCACACTAATGAAATCCAGAACACACAGGGTTCTGAACACCACACTAATGGCAGGGATTCTGAACACCACACTAATGAAATCCAGAACACACAACGGCAGGATTCTGAACACCACACTAATGAAATCCAGAACACATGATGGCAGGGTTCTGAACACCACACTAATGAAATCCAGAACACATGATGGCAGGGTTCTGAACACCACACTAATGAAATCCAGAACACATGATGGCAGGGTTCTGAACACCACACTAATGAAATCCAGAACACATGATGGCAGGGTTCTGAACACCACACTAATGAAATCCAGAACACATGATGGCAGGGTTCTGAACACCACACTAATGAAATCCAGAACACATGATGGCAGGGTTCTGAACTGCACACTAATGGCCTTATGATACCATTCAGTAAGTGTGCCTTAATAAGAGATCATTAGTATTTCTAATGTAAGAGGTTTGATTTCTTCTTGACAATAATTCATTTTCTTTAGATAAAGTCAATCAAAAATAGTTTATTCAGGAATCAAAATTAAAACAGGAACAAAGCAAATCAAATGTGACACATCAGTGATCACACACAGTCTCAGCTGATGGTGTTCTGAGCTGGCATCAGTGATCACACACAGTCTCAGTTGATGGTGTTTTGAGCTGGCATCTGTGATCACACACAGTCTCAGTTGATGGTGTTCTGAGTTGGCATCAGTGATCACACACAGTCTCAGCTGATGGCGTTCTGAGCTGGCATCAGTGATCGCACACAGTCTCAGCTGATGGCGTTCTGAGCTGGCATCAGTGATCGCACACAGTCTCAGCTGATGGCGTTCTGAGCTGGCATCAGTGATCGCACACAGTCTCAGCTGATGGCGTTCTGAGCTGGCATCAGTGATCGCACACAGTCTCAGCTGATGGCGTTCTGAGCTGGCATCAGTGATCGCACACAGTCTCAGCTGATGGCGTTCTGAGCTGGCATCAGTGATCGCACACAGTCTCAGTTGATGGTGTTCTGAGCTGGAATCAGTGTAGATGTTTCTGAGCTGAACCAAGAAATTACTTTGCACAGCACAGATATACAGCTAGTTTACGTAATTTGTTTGACCAATCTTATTTCCCTAGCATGATGCATGGTGTGAGACAAAGCACATTAAAAGTTAACATTTGTGTTTCTTCTTTACCTTACCAGTGTCAGCAGAAACCCACATACAGGAAGTTACATTTCAGAGTTTTGCTAAATTTTCACAGGCAGGCAAAGCGCTATACCTATGCATCACAAGGTCAAATGACAAGGCTGGTGATTGCAAACTACTGATGTACACCAGATATTTAGAGCTTGATTTTAAGAGTTCATTAATCCTGCGTTGATTAAGAGCCACTGAATATTCTTTTTAATTGTTACAGGATTTGTATTGATTCATGACAACAACAAAACAAATGCCTGCCACCACAGATTGCTTTTAAGCTGGATGTTTGCTCCTATGAATTTTTTCACAGTTTTGACATTTTGTAAATTTTCACTGTGCACCATTAACCCAACAGTCAAATCAAAGTCATATTGCTTAAAAAAAATTCAGTGTTCACAGCACCCTGTTGTGCGTAACATGCTGTGAATACTCTGAGTGGCCTTTAGGAAAAATACAGCACGTCTTCAGTCAGCCGGGTATTCAGTCACCTGCAGATCACAATCTGCTTTTGTGTAAATATGTCATCATAATTCAAATTCTTGCCATTTTCAACTTTTTGAAAGGCTCACTTGTTGATGCAAAGCGACCACTGATATTTTCAATGCACCGTGTCTGCGCCACTGCTGTTCCAAGAGACTTGTTCTCTAACAGAATGATTTCTGGCTACAGCAGCAGACACACCTGCAATTTAGATATGAGCTGGAGGTCACATTCTCTACAGCCAAGATTCAGACCTGTAGCGGATCACTTTTCAAATGAGTTGCTTGTTATAAAAATTAGGGGTAGCCCTTTATGTAAAACGTTAAACTCTCCTACGGTTTTGGGTGCATTCATGGGGCTCACTCTCCTGCTTGCCACAGATTTTAAAGCCTGTTTTCATGTTTCTGCACACAGTACAAGGGGCATGGAAAGGCTACCCATTCACTGTCGCTTCTTTTATGTGATAAAGCACAGTATTACAGTTGCAGTATTGATGTACAGGGGAATGTAGAACAGGAAGCACAACACCAGATCAAGATGCACCTCATGCTTTTCTATGAACTACAGGACCAAGGAGACTGACTTAATATCAATGCATTTAAAACATGCCTCAAACCTGCTCTAATATATTCCTTCCACCACATTCTTATTGAGGTTAATAAAGGGTAATCATTCACCTAGAGCAGGGCTTCTCAAACTCGATCCTGGGGGCCTCCTGTGTCTGCTGGTTTTCATTCCAACAGAGCTCTCAATTACTTAACTAGACCCTTAATTGAACTGATAATGTACTTAATTAGACCTTTTTACTTGTTTTCAGCTCTTGAACAGTTGCATATTTCAAGTTAGCTATAACATTTGATAAGTAACTTGAACTCTGAAACTGTTTAAAAGCTGGAAACAAGTACATTTTTTTTTTTCTTTCCTCCCTTATTATTCATCCACCCTGGAACACTCTAGACCTGGAAGCCAAGCTAAGGCAACGTCTAGACTAACAGCCTTCCCCACAAATGCAAACCACTGGCTTTCATCTCTGAAGTCATTCGGATCTGTACAGTTTGCTAGGTTCCGGTCCAGTCCTAATGTCACGTCCACCCCAATATGCTGTCTCCCTGGACAGGTTAGATACTCCCCCGCAGTGCCACGGATGAATTAAAACCTCTCGGAATGCAGACCCTGAAAGCTGGTGCCTGCAGTAGCGGGTGCTCCCTCTTAAATCTAGTCTTCAGTCATTTCTTCTTGCGTTTGGAAGTTGCAGTGAGGAGATGGTTGGCAGGTTTGGTTGTCAGCTGAGAAAGGAGGAGTCATGTCTGCCTGCTGGGCTGGACTCCATTAAACAAGGCCAGACCAAAACACCTATGTAGATGTTGCTCAGCAGGATCAATTCACCCCAGCTAAGGGCGTCTGCTAATAAATAAATAAATAAATAAATAAATAAATAAATAAATTAATAAATTAATAAATAATAATAATAATAATAATAATAATAATAATAATAATAATAATAATAATAATAATAATAATAATCAATAACAACAGAGTTAGTGCCAAGCCGCTATTGCAAGGCAGCCAGCTTAGTATATTGATGGGCTTTCCATTCTAATAGAATTCACTTCAAGGATAAAGTTATTTACTCCAAATAGTCATCAGAAAGGAGAAACACAACCAATAAAGTTACCAAACCCAGAAATTCACAACTAGGGCATGAATGAAGTATTGTGTTGTTTACTACTTGTTTTAGATGTTTAATTGATGTTTTCTCCAATGAGAAAAAAGTTGTGCCAATGAAGATTTGGAGCAAACAGCTTTGAGAATCTAGCCCAGTGATTACATCATTTTCACTGGCACACTGTGCTGTGCAGGAAACTAAGCAATTCTCTTTAAAATAAACTCCTCCCAGTGCCACTGGAATAAAACTGTAAAAGCCATTGAATAAAACTGTAACCCCTGCATATGATGGAAGTAGGTGCACAGCACTTCAATCCAGGGGGTGCTGTCGCACCCCCAGCACCCCTAGTAACAGCTCCCCGTGCCTACCTGGACATAAAACCTAAATATCAGAAATCAAGATACAGAGAGGAACAAATGCTTGAAATATAGTTCTTGTTCAAGAGCATGGCGATGGCGTCCCAGACTGGTGCCACAGCTGCTGAGTGTTGGTAGAGTGCAATTCAATATGGGGGTTTTATTCAGCATCTCCTTTTTATTCAGCATCTCCAATTTATTAACGAATGAGTGAATGGCGAGTCTCTATATCGATCTATGACAGTGCTTTCTTTGCAATACATTCGCCTGTCCTGTGAATGACACAACCGTTCTGATAAAGATTCGGATTTACCAAGCAATAACATTGTAGCCCAGGATTTTGCAACTTTAATGTGATGTATATTTAAGACATAGTCCATGACCTAAACATAATCATCCAAAATGATGATAGCATCTTTATTCCTAATCTCTGAGTTGGAAACTGATGATCATCCAGAATCTTTAATGAATGCAACTTGAACTTGAATTCCAGAGAGCCAGTGCACTAAAGGGCATCTACCCTCTGCGTCAAACGATCCTAATCGGAAACAATGGAAACCTGTCCACAGAGATTGTTCTGAAATAAATCAGCCCTGATATATTGTTCATTTCAATCAAGTGTAAGAACAAAGACTCTTTGTGGTCTCATCAATGCCAAGTATCCATGTGAAAACCCCAGCCCAAGCTAAATTACTATGTCAACTGTATGTAAGCACGTTGCATTTGCATAAATTTGATACCAAGAGTACCGCTGGCAAGGGGAATGATCCAAGATTAAGAGCACAACAAAACAAGAACAAACTGTATAGAAAAACGTAGTGATAAAATGGGTGTTTCTAGATAGGCTTTTAACAGAATTCTACCACTACTTTGACGATGCCTATGTACTCTTGAATTACATACTGAACCACACCATTGATTGAGAGGAAAAAACTGAATGGATATGAAAAAACAAAAACTTAGTATTATAGTAAAGTACAAATTAAATGATCAGATAAGACATGTGTTTGCAAAAAATGTATGTTTTTTTTTTTATTTTTTAAATTGTATTTATTAAATCCTGCTATAATTTAATCAAATATATTCTTGAATACATTTACAGAGGTAATGTTATTGCACAGATAGTCATTGCATATTTATGTTTAGAAAATGTTTACAATTAAACAATATATTTAGAATGAGATTTATTTTTTTACATGACTTAATTGGGGGGCTTTCATTTTTTAATAATAATAACAATAACACAAAAAAAAATTAAAAATCACTGTGCTGTTGCAGAGTGTGCTCACGCAATCTGGATTACTGTTCCACAGAAGGAACCAAAGAAACGCAATATCTGGTGGAATATTCATGGAAATTCATCACGACTCTGAGATGGGAATTGGGAATCTACTGGTACTAATAACCTTGCATTGATCAAACACCTCCATTAAATAATCTCTCTTAGACTGGAATCAGTTTCTAGGCCAGGGACACACAAACACATGCTCATGCAAGAAGCAAACTCAAGGATTTATGGACCCATCTGCTCGGCAAAGCCTTTGGGAAGCATACTAAGATGTACTTAGGATATTATTTTCTCCACAGGTGGGAAGTTAGGAAGATATTAGATCCCTTTTCCAACCAGTTGGAAGGAAAAGAGAAGTAAATGGGAGCTTATCGACCCAACAGTGGGAGAATGAGAGACGCTTGTTTACTGAGCTGCTGCTGAAAATCTCCATTCATTTTTTGAAATAAGAAAAAAAGAAAACAAAACAGAAGCAAATTGAATCCTGCGAAGGTGTTCTGGTATAGAGGGCCACACGGTGCGCACATGTCAAAACAGAAGCAAATTGAATCCTGCGAAGGTGTTCTGGTATAGAGGGCCACACGGTGCGCACATGTCAAAACAGAAGCAAATTGAATCCTGCGAAGGTGTTCTGGTATAGAGGGCCACACGGTGCGCACATGTCAAAACAGAAGCAAATTGAATCCTGCGAGGGTGTTCTGGTATAGAGGGCCACACGGTGCGCACATGTCAAAACAGAAGCAAATTGAATCCTGCGAGGGTGTTCTGGTATAGAGGGCCACACGGTGCGCACATGTCAAAACAGAAGCAAATTGAATCCTGCGAGGGTGTTCTGGTATAGAGGGCCACACGGTGCGCACATGTCAAAACAGAAGCAAATTGAATCCTGCGAGGGTGTTCTGGTATAGAGGGCCACACGGTGCGCACATGTCAAAACAGAAGCAAATTGAATCCTGCGAGGGTGTTCTGGTATAGAGGGCCACACGGTGCGCACATGTCAAAACAGAAGCAAATTGAATCCTGCGAGGGTGTTCTGGTATAGAGGGCCACACGGTGCGCACATGTCAAAACAGAAGCAAATTGAATCCTGCGAGGGTGTTCTGGTATAGAGGGCCACACGGTGCGCACATGTCAAAACAGAAGCAAATTGAATCCTGCGAGGGTGTTCTGGTATAGAGGGCCACACGGTGCGCACATGTCAAAACAGAAGCAAATTGAATCCTGCGAGGGTGTTCTGGTATAGAGGGCCACACGGTGCGCACATGTCAAAACAGAAGCAAATTGAATCCTGCGAGGGTGTTCTGGTATAGAGGGCCACACGGTGCGCACATGTCAAAACAGAAGCAAATTGAATCCTGCGAGGGTGTTCTGGTATAGAGGGCCACACGGTGCGCACATGTCAAAACAGAAGCAAATTGAATCCTGCGAGGGTGTTCTGGTATAGAGGGCCACACGGTGCGCACATGTCAAAACAGAAGCAAATTGAATCCTGCGAGGGTGTTCTGGTATAGAGGGCCACACGGTGCGCACATGTCAAAACAGAAGCAAATTGAATCCTGCGAGGGTGTTCTGGTATAGAGGGCCACACGGTGCGCACATGTCAAAACAGAAGCAAATTGAATCCTGCGAGGGTGTTCTGGTATAGAGGGCCACACGGTGCGCACATGTCAAAACAGAAGCAAATTGAATCCTGCGAGGGTGTTCTGGTATAGAGGGCCACACGGTGCGCACATGTCAAAACAGAAGCAAATTGAATCCTGCGAGGGTGTTCTGGTATAGAGGGCCACACGGTGCGCACATGTCAAAACAGAAGCAAATTGAATCCTGCGAGGGTGTTCTGGTATAGAGGGCCACACGGTGCGCACATGTCAAAACAGAAGCAAATTGAATCCTGCGAGGGTGTTCTGGTATAGAGGGCCACACGGTGCGCACATGTCAAAACAGAAGCAAATTGAATCCTGCGAGGGTGTTCTGGTATAGAGGGCCACACGGTGCGCACATGTCAAAACAGAAGCAAATTGAATCCTGCGAGGGTGTTCTGGTATAGAGGGCCACACGGTGCGCACATGTCAAAACAGAAGCAAATTGAATCCTGCGAGGGTGTTCTGGTATAGAGGGCCACACGGTGCGCACATGTCAAAACAGAAGCAAATTGAATCCTGCGAGGGTGTTCTGGTATAGAGGGCCACACGGTGCGCACATGTCAAAACAGAAGCAAATTGAATCCTGCGAGGGTGTTCTGGTATAGAGGGCCACACGGTGCGCACATGTCAAAACAGAAGCAAATTGAATCCTGCGAGGGTGTTCTGGTATAGAGGGCCACACGGTGCGCACATGTCAAAACAGAAGCAAATTGAATCCTGCGAGGGTGTTCTGGTATAGAGGGCCACACGGTGCGCACATGTCAAAACAGAAGCAAATTGAATCCTGCGAGGGTGTTCTGGTATAGAGGGCCACACGGTGCGCACATGTCAAAACAGAAGCAAATTGAATCCTGCGAGGGTGTTCTGGTATAGAGGGCCACACGGTGCGCACATGTCAAAACAGAAGCAAATTGAATCCTGCGAGGGTGTTCTGGTATAGAGGGCCACACGGTGCGCACATGTCAAAACAGAAGCAAATTGAATCCTGCGAGGGTGTTCTGGTATAGAGGGCCACACGGTGCGCACATGTCAAAACAGAAGCAAATTGAATCCTGCGAGGGTGTTCTGGTATAGAGGGCCACACGGTGCGCACATGTCAAAACAGAAGCAAATTGAATCCTGCGAGGGTGTTCTGGTATAGAGGGCCACACGGTGCGCACATGTCAAAACAGAAGCAAATTGAATCCTGCGAGGGTGTTCTGGTATAGAGGGCCACACGGTGCGCACATGTCAAAACAGAAGCAAATTGAATCCTGCGAGGGTGTTCTGGTATAGAGGGCCACACGGTGCGCACATGTCAAAACAGAAGCAAATTGAATCCTGCGAGGGTGTTCTGGTATAGAGGGCCACACGGTGCGCACATGTCAAAACAGAAGCAAATTGAATCCTGCGAGGGTGTTCTGGTATAGAGGGCCACACGGTGCGCACATGTCAAAACAGAAGCAAATTGAATCCTGCGAGGGTGTTCTGGTATAGAGGGCCACACGGTGCGCACATGTCAAAACAGAAGCAAATTGAATCCTGCGAGGGTGTTCTGGTATAGAGGGCCACACGGTGCGCACATGTCAAAACAGAAGCAAATTGAATCCTGCGAGGGTGTTCTGGTATAGAGGGCCACACGGTGCGCACATGTCAAAACAGAAGCAAATTGAATCCTGCGAGGGTGTTCTGGTATAGAGGGCCACACGGTGCGCACATGTCAAAACAGAAGCAAATTGAATCCTGCGAGGGTGTTCTGGTATAGAGGGCCACACGGTGCGCACATGTCAAAACAGAAGCAAATTGAATCCTGCGAGGGTGTTCTGGTATAGAGGGCCACACGGTGCGCACATGTCAAAACAGAAGCAAATTGAATCCTGCGAGGGTGTTCTGGTATAGAGGGCCACACGGTGCGCACATGTCAAAACAGAAGCAAATTGAATCCTGCGAGGGTGTTCTGGTATAGAGGGCCACACGGTGCGCACATGTCAAAACAGAAGCAAATTGAATCCTGCGAGGGTGTTCTGGTATAGAGGGCCACACGGTGCGCACATGTCAAAACAGAAGCAAATTGAATCCTGCGAGGGTGTTCTGGTATAGAGGGCCACACGGTGCGCACATGTCAAAACAGAAGCAAATTGAATCCTGCGAGGGTGTTCTGGTATAGAGGGCCACACGGTGCGCACATGTCAAAACAGAAGCAAATTGAATCCTGCGAGGGTGTTCTGGTATAGAGGGCCACACGGTGCGCACATGTCAAAACAGAAGCAAATTGAATCCTGCGAGGGTGTTCTGGTATAGAGGGCCACACGGTGCGCACATGTCAAAACAGAAGCAAATTGAATCCTGCGAGGGTGTTCTGGTATAGAGGGCCACACGGTGCGCACATGTCAAAACAGAAGCAAATTGAATCCTGCGAGGGTGTTCTGGTATAGAGGGCCACACGGTGCGCACATGTCAAAACAGAAGCAAATTGAATCCTGCGAGGGTGTTCTGGTATAGAGGGCCACACGGTGCGCACATGTCAAAACAGAAGCAAATTGAATCCTGCGAGGGTGTTCTGGTATAGAGGGCCACACGGTGCGCACATGTCAAAACAGAAGCAAATTGAATCCTGCGAGGGTGTTCTGGTATAGAGGGCCACACGGTGCGCACATGTCAAAACAGAAGCAAATTGAATCCTGCGAGGGTGTTCTGGTATAGAGGGCCACACGGTGCGCACATGTCAAAACAGAAGCAAATTGAATCCTGCGAGGGTGTTCTGGTATAGAGGGCCACACGGTGCGCACATGTCAAAACAGAAGCAAATTGAATCCTGCGAGGGTGTTCTGGTATAGAGGGCCACACGGTGCGCACATGTCAAAACAGAAGCAAATTGAATCCTGCGAGGGTGTTCTGGTATAGAGGGCCACACGGTGCGCACATGTCAAAACAGAAGCAAATTGAATCCTGCGAGGGTGTTCTGGTATAGAGGGCCACACGGTGCGCACATGTCAAAACAGAAGCAAATTGAATCCTGCGAGGGTGTTCTGGTATAGAGGGCCACACGGTGCGCACATGTCAAAACAGAAGCAAATTGAATCCTGCGAGGGTGTTCTGGTATAGAGGGCCACACGGTGCGCACATGTCAAAACAGAAGCAAATTGAATCCTGCGAGGGTGTTCTGGTATAGAGGGCCACACGGTGCGCACATGTCAAAACAGAAGCAAATTGAATCCTGCGAGGGTGTTCTGGTATAGAGGGCCACACGGTGCGCACATGTCAAAACAGAAGCAAATTGAATCCTGCGAGGGTGTTCTGGTATAGAGGGCCACACGGTGCGCACATGTCAAAACAGAAGCAAATTGAATCCTGCGAGGGTGTTCTGGTATAGAGGGCCACACGGTGCGCACATGTCAAAACAGAAGCAAATTGAATCCTGCGAGGGTGTTCTGGTATAGAGGGCCACACGGTGCGCACATGTCAAAACAGAAGCAAATTGAATCCTGCGAGGGTGTTCTGGTATAGAGGGCCACACGGTGCGCACATGTCAAAACAGAAGCAAATTGAATCCTGCGAGGGTGTTCTGGTATAGAGGGCCACACGGTGCGCACATGTCAAAACAGAAGCAAATTGAATCCTGCGAGGGTGTTCTGGTATAGAGGGCCACACGGTGCGCACATGTCAAAACAGAAGCAAATTGAATCCTGCGAGGGTGTTCTGGTATAGAGGGCCACACGGTGCGCACATGTCAAAACAGAAGCAAATTGAATCCTGCGAGGGTGTTCTGGTATAGAGGGCCACACGGTGCGCACATGTCAAAACAGAAGCAAATTGAATCCTGCGAGGGTGTTCTGGTATAGAGGGCCACACGGTGCGCACATGTCAAAACAGAAGCAAATTGAATCCTGCGAGGGTGTTCTGGTATAGAGGGCCACACGGTGCGCACATGTCAAAACAGAAGCAAATTGAATCCTGCGAGGGTGTTCTGGTATAGAGGGCCACACGGTGCGCACATGTCAAAACAGAAGCAAATTGAATCCTGCGAGGGTGTTCTGGTATAGAGGGCCACACGGTGCGCACATGTCAAAACAGAAGCAAATTGAATCCTGCGAGGGTGTTCTGGTATAGAGGGCCACACGGTGCGCACATGTCAAAACAGAAGCAAATTGAATCCTGCGAGGGTGTTCTGGTATAGAGGGCCACACGGTGCGCACATGTCAAAACAGAAGCAAATTGAATCCTGCGAGGGTGTTCTGGTATAGAGGGCCACACGGTGCGCACATGTCAAAACAGAAGCAAATTGAATCCTGCGAGGGTGTTCTGGTATAGAGGGCCACACGGTGCGCACATGTCAAAACAGAAGCAAATTGAATCCTGCGAGGGTGTTCTGGTATAGAGGGCCACACGGTGCGCACATGTCAAAACAGAAGCAAATTGAATCCTGCGAGGGTGTTCTGGTATAGAGGGCCACACGGTGCGCACATGTCAAAACAGAAGCAAATTGAATCCTGCGAGGGTGTTCTGGTATAGAGGGCCACACGGTGCGCACATGTCAAAACAGAAGCAAATTGAATCCTGCGAGGGTGTTCTGGTATAGAGGGCCACACGGTGCGCACATGTCAAAACAGAAGCAAATTGAATCCTGCGAGGGTGTTCTGGTATAGAGGGCCACACGGTGCGCACATGTCAAAACAGAAGCAAATTGAATCCTGCGAGGGTGTTCTGGTATAGAGGGCCACACGGTGCGCACATGTCAAAACAGAAGCAAATTGAATCCTGCGAGGGTGTTCTGGTATAGAGGGCCACACGGTGCGCACATGTCAAAACAGAAGCAAATTGAATCCTGCGAGGGTGTTCTGGTATAGAGGGCCACACGGTGCGCACATGTCAAAACAGAAGCAAATTGAATCCTGCGAGGGTGTTCTGGTATAGAGGGCCACACGGTGCGCACATGTCAAAACAGAAGCAAATTGAATCCTGCGAGGGTGTTCTGGTATAGAGGGCCACACGGTGCGCACATGTCAAAACAGAAGCAAATTGAATCCTGCGAGGGTGTTCTGGTATAGAGGGCCACACGGTGCGCACATGTCAAAACAGAAGCAAATTGAATCCTGCGAGGGTGTTCTGGTATAGAGGGCCACACGGTGCGCACATGTCAAAACAGAAGCAAATTGAATCCTGCGAGGGTGTTCTGGTATAGAGGGCCACACGGTGCGCACATGTCAAAACAGAAGCAAATTGAATCCTGCGAGGGTGTTCTGGTATAGAGGGCCACACGGTGCGCACATGTCAAAACAGAAGCAAATTGAATCCTGCGAGGGTGTTCTGGTATAGAGGGCCACACGGTGCGCACATGTCAAAACAGAAGCAAATTGAATCCTGCGAGGGTGTTCTGGTATAGAGGGCCACACGGTGCGCACATGTCAAAACAGAAGCAAATTGAATCCTGCGAGGGTGTTCTGGTATAGAGGGCCACACGGTGCGCACATGTCAAAACAGAAGCAAATTGAATCCTGCGAGGGTGTTCTGGTATAGAGGGCCACACGGTGCGCACATGTCAAAACAGAAGCAAATTGAATCCTGCGAGGGTGTTCTGGTATAGAGGGCCACACGGTGCGCACATGTCAAAACAGAAGCAAATTGAATCCTGCGAGGGTGTTCTGGTATAGAGGGCCACACGGTGCGCACATGTCAAAACAGAAGCAAATTGAATCCTGCGAGGGTGTTCTGGTATAGAGGGCCACACGGTGCGCACATGTCAAAACAGAAGCAAATTGAATCCTGCGAGGGTGTTCTGGTATAGAGGGCCACACGGTGCGCACATGTCAAAACAGAAGCAAATTGAATCCTGCGAGGGTGTTCTGGTATAGAGGGCCACACGGTGCGCACATGTCAAAACAGAAGCAAATTGAATCCTGCGAGGGTGTTCTGGTATAGAGGGCCACACGGTGCGCACATGTCAAAACAGAAGCAAATTGAATCCTGCGAGGGTGTTCTGGTATAGAGGGCCACACGGTGCGCACATGTCAAAACAGAAGCAAATTGAATCCTGCGAGGGTGTTCTGGTATAGAGGGCCACACGGTGCGCACATGTCAAAACAGAAGCAAATTGAATCCTGCGAGGGTGTTCTGGTATAGAGGGCCACACGGTGCGCACATGTCAAAACAGAAGCAAATTGAATCCTGCGAGGGTGTTCTGGTATAGAGGGCCACACGGTGCGCACATGTCAAAACAGAAGCAAATTGAATCCTGCGAGGGTGTTCTGGTATAGAGGGCCACACGGTGCGCACATGTCAAAACAGAAGCAAATTGAATCCTGCGAGGGTGTTCTGGTATAGAGGGCCACATGGTGCGCACATGTCAAAACAGAAGCAAATTGAATCCTGCGAGGGTGTTCTGGTATAGAGGGCCACACGGTGCGCACATGTCAAAACAGAAGCAAATTGAATCCTGCGAGGGTGTTCTGGTATAGAGGGCCACACGGTGCGCACATGTCAAAACAGAAGCAAATTGAATCCTGCGAGGGTGTTCTGGTATAGAGGGCCACACGGTGCGCACATGTCAAAACAGAAGCAAATTGAATCCTGCGAGGGTGTTCTGGTATAGAGGGCCACACGGTGCGCACATGTCAAAACAGAAGCAAATTGAATCCTGCGAGGGTGTTCTGGTATAGAGGGCCACACGGTGCGCACATGTCAAAACAGAAGCAAATTGAATCCTGCGAGGGTGTTCTGGTATAGAGGGCCACACGGTGCGCACATGTCAAAACAGAAGCAAATTGAATCCTGCGAGGGTGTTCTGGTATAGAGGGCCACACGGTGCGCACATGTCAAAACAGAAGCAAATTGAATCCTGCGAGGGTGTTCTGGTATAGAGGGCCACACGGTGCGCACATGTCAAAACAGAAGCAAATTGAATCCTGCGAGGGTGTTCTGGTATAGAGGGCCACACGGTGCGCACATGTCAAAACAGAAGCAAATTGAATCCTGCGAGGGTGTTCTGGTATAGAGGGCCACACGGTGCGCACATGTCAAAACAGAAGCAAATTGAATCCTGCGAGGGTGTTCTGGTATAGAGGGCCACACGGTGCGCACATGTCAAAACAGAAGCAAATTGAATCCTGCGAGGGTGTTCTGGTATAGAGGGCCACACGGTGCGCACATGTCAAAACAGAAGCAAATTGAATCCTGCGAGGGTGTTCTGGTATAGAGGGCCACACGGTGCGCACATGTCAAAACAGAAGCAAATTGAATCCTGCGAGGGTGTTCTGGTATAGAGGGCCACACGGTGCGCACATGTCAAAACAGAAGCAAATTGAATCCTGCGAGGGTGTTCTGGTATAGAGGGCCACACGGTGCGCACATGTCAAAACAGAAGCAAATTGAATCCTGCGAGGGTGTTCTGGTATAGAGGGCCACACGGTGCGCACATGTCAAAACAGAAGCAAATTGAATCCTGCGAGGGTGTTCTGGTATAGAGGGCCACACGGTGCGCACATGTCAAAACAGAAGCAAATTGAATCCTGCGAGGGTGTTCTGGTATAGAGGGCCACACGGTGCGCACATGTCAAAACAGAAGCAAATTGAATCCTGCGAGGGTGTTCTGGTATAGAGGGCCACACGGTGCGCACATGTCAAAACAGAAGCAAATTGAATCCTGCGAGGGTGTTCTGGTATAGAGGGCCACACGGTGCGCACATGTCAAAACAGAAGCAAATTGAATCCTGCGAGGGTGTTCTGGTATAGAGGGCCACACGGTGCGCACATGTCAAAACAGAAGCAAATTGAATCCTGCGAGGGTGTTCTGGTATAGAGGGCCACACGGTGCGCACATGTCAAAACAGAAGCAAATTGAATCCTGCGAGGGTGTTCTGGTATAGAGGGCCACACGGTGCGCACATGTCAAAACAGAAGCAAATTGAATCCTGCGAGGGTGTTCTGGTATAGAGGGCCACACGGTGCGCACATGTCAAAACAGAAGCAAATTGAATCCTGCGAGGGTGTTCTGGTATAGAGGGCCACACGGTGCGCACATGTCAAAACAGAAGCAAATTGAATCCTGCGAGGGTGTTCTGGTATAGAGGGCCACACGGTGCGCACATGTCAAAACAGAAGCAAATTGAATCCTGCGAGGGTGTTCTGGTATAGAGGGCCACACGGTGCGCACATGTCAAAACAGAAGCAAATTGAATCCTGCGAGGGTGTTCTGGTATAGAGGGCCACACGGTGCGCACATGTCAAAACAGAAGCAAATTGAATCCTGCGAGGGTGTTCTGGTATAGAGGGCCACACGGTGCGCACATGTCAAAACAGAAGCAAATTGAATCCTGCGAGGGTGTTCTGGTATAGAGGGCCACACGGTGCGCACATGTCAAAACAGAAGCAAATTGAATCCTGCGAGGGTGTTCTGGTATAGAGGGCCACACGGTGCGCACATGTCAAAACAGAAGCAAATTGAATCCTGCGAGGGTGTTCTGGTATAGAGGGCCACACGGTGCGCACATGTCAAAACAGAAGCAAATTGAATCCTGCGAGGGTGTTCTGGTATAGAGGGCCACACGGTGCGCACATGTCAAAACAGAAGCAAATTGAATCCTGCGAGGGTGTTCTGGTATAGAGGGCCACACGGTGCGCACATGTCAAAACAGAAGCAAATTGAATCCTGCGAGGGTGTTCTGGTATAGAGGGCCACACGGTGCGCACATGTCAAAACAGAAGCAAATTGAATCCTGCGAGGGTGTTCTGGTATAGAGGGCCACACGGTGCGCACATGTCAAAACAGAAGCAAATTGAATCCTGCGAGGGTGTTCTGGTATAGAGGGCCACACGGTGCGCACATGTCAAAACAGAAGCAAATTGAATCCTGCGAGGGTGTTCTGGTATAGAGGGCCACACGGTGCGCACATGTCAAAACAGAAGCAAATTGAATCCTGCGAGGGTGTTCTGGTATAGAGGGCCACACGGTGCGCACATGTCAAAACAGAAGCAAATTGAATCCTGCGAGGGTGTTCTGGTATAGAGGGCCACACGGTGCGCACATGTCAAAACAGAAGCAAATTGAATCCTGCGAGGGTGTTCTGGTATAGAGGGCCACACGGTGCGCACATGTCAAAACAGAAGCAAATTGAATCCTGCGAGGGTGTTCTGGTATAGAGGGCCACACGGTGCGCACATGTCAAAACAGAAGCAAATTGAATCCTGCGAGGGTGTTCTGGTATAGAGGGCCACACGGTGCGCACATGTCAAAACAGAAGCAAATTGAATCCTGCGAGGGTGTTCTGGTATAGAGGGCCACACGGTGCGCACATGTCAAAACAGAAGCAAATTGAATCCTGCGAGGGTGTTCTGGTATAGAGGGCCACACGGTGCGCACATGTCAAAACAGAAGCAAATTGAATCCTGCGAGGGTGTTCTGGTATAGAGGGCCACACGGTGCGCACATGTCAAAACAGAAGCAAATTGAATCCTGCGAGGGTGTTCTGGTATAGAGGGCCACACGGTGCGCACATGTCAAAACAGAAGCAAATTGAATCCTGCGAGGGTGTTCTGGTATAGAGGGCCACACGGTGCGCACATGTCAAAACAGAAGCAAATTGAATCCTGCGAGGGTGTTCTGGTATAGAGGGCCACACGGTGCGCACATGTCAAAACAGAAGCAAATTGAATCCTGCGAGGGTGTTCTGGTATAGAGGGCCACACGGTGCGCACATGTCAAAACAGAAGCAAATTGAATCCTGCGAGGGTGTTCTGGTATAGAGGGCCACACGGTGCGCACATGTCAAAACAGAAGCAAATTGAATCCTGCGAGGGTGTTCTGGTATAGAGGGCCACACGGTGCGCACATGTCAAAACAGAAGCAAATTGAATCCTGCGAGGGTGTTCTGGTATAGAGGGCCACACGGTGCGCACATGTCAAAACAGAAGCAAATTGAATCCTGCGAGGGTGTTCTGGTATAGAGGGCCACACGGTGCGCACATGTCAAAACAGAAGCAAATTGAATCCTGCGAGGGTGTTCTGGTATAGAGGGCCACACGGTGCGCACATGTCAAAACAGAAGCAAATTGAATCCTGCGAGGGTGTTCTGGTATAGAGGGCCACACGGTGCGCACATGTCAAAACAGAAGCAAATTGAATCCTGCGAGGGTGTTCTGGTATAGAGGGCCACACGGTGCGCACATGTCAAAACAGAAGCAAATTGAATCCTGCGAGGGTGTTCTGGTATAGAGGGCCACATGGTGCGCACATGTCAAAACAGAAGCAAATTGAATGCTGCGAGGGTGTTCTGGTATAGAGGGCCACATGGTGCGCACATGTCAAAACAGAAGCAAATTGAATCCTGCGAGGGTGTTCTGGTATAGAGGGCCACACGGTGCGCACATGTCAAAACAGAAGCAAATTGAATCCTGCGAGGGTGTTCTGGTATAGAGGGCCACACGGTGCGCACATGTCAAAACAGAAGCAAATTGAATCCTGCGAGGGTGTTCTGGTATAGAGGGCCACACGGTGCGCACATGTCAAAACAGAAGCAAATTGAATCCTGCGAAGGTGTTCTGGTATAGAGGGCCACACGGTGCGCACATGTCAAAACAGAAGCAAATTGAATCCTGCGAGGGTGTTCTGGTATAGAGGGCCACACGGTGCGCACATGTCAAAACAGAAGCAAATTGAATCCTGCGAGGGTGTTCTGGTATAGAGGGCCACACGGTGCGCACATGTCACAGTCATAGCTTTCCTTTTCTTCAATGCACCAAATGGCAATTTGGAGTAAAAAGCTTTGAGAATTTTGCTACCTAATGACTGGCTTTCTTTTGGATGTGATAATGAATGTATTAGTTCATAATGGAATCTGTCATTCAGGAAACATGAGACACGTGTTCTTGATAAATTTGCTTTCCTAAAAGTTTAGACAAAACTCTGACCTAACCGTATTTTATATTTAACTGTACAGTATCTTGTTTTTCAACAAGGATTCTTGAAAAAGACAAATGTTAACTGACAAATCATCTGTTCCGATGACTTCACGTCCTGCTCTGCCTTTCCACAGCACCCAGTTCAGATTCCAGTAAATTACATTCACCTAACCACTCAATTATACTGCACAGAACCAATTCTATTTCAAGATACGTGCTAATAAGAGATTTAATAACAACAACAACAACAACAACAAAAATAATAATAATAATAATAATAATAATAATAATAATAATAATAATAATAATAATAATAATCAGATTGCTCCATGGTTGTTGACCTTTCAAGCCACACAGAAATGCGGCGCAGGATTTCATTGAAGTCCTGAATCTGCATTGGGTGCTTTTGTTGGGTTGGATCAACCTGCTGCCCCTATAATGCAAAGACAGAGAAAAGAAAAGAAAAGAATGAGGTTACTGGAGTATCGGAAGAGTGCGTTCAGGGTCCAGGGCTCGCCCAGCTGTCACGAGGTTTGTTAAGACCCAAACTCTGTCTACGTTTACAGTGGGTTAGTTTTGTAGTTTTGTAGTTTATTTTTTTTGCCATGCTAGTGAATTAGCTTGTTCATATCGGACTAAAATGAAAAAGCAAAGTCGTTTCAGCTTGACTACATTTTAAAATGAAGACATTTTAAATGTGAACACATGAAGAAAGCATGTGTCTGAATACAAAGCATAACACCACATTGATATTAAACCCAACACAGAGCTGATAAATATTTACTTGATTCATTTCATTAAAGATATAATATAATGGTTTGTACAGAAATAGTAAAAGTTATCTCTGGTAACATGAAAAGGGGCAAATCTGTTGCAAATATGTTCTGTATCATCCCCATTTGTCTATCAAGTGTGACCCATACCGTGCACACAAATCATTTCTAACCTTGCTTCTCTACATGAACACCTGGACATATTGTCCATTCATGATCCCCTAACCTAGAGCACTTCTAATTTACAGCTCATGTCTAAAAGATACTGGCATTGCTACCAATTCCTGATTTTGGAGGTTTATCCTTAAGTCCCTTTACAGAATCATTTATGTTTTAAGACTATAAAACCCATCTTTAACGAACGTGGTTTCCAAAAGGTCTTTCATTTGCAATAAGAGGAATACTCTTAGGATTCATTCGAATCACACACATTAACAACAGCTCTGCGGGTCAATCAGATCAAACAAAGGCTCTTATCAGATCAATGGGCACATCACACCATTTAAATCTTATCTCTTAGGAATCATTTTTGAAGTCTCGGCTCTTATTTCTTCTCATTAAAGAAGGCTAATTCCTGATTAGCATCTTGCTTCCATAAGATAAGCATCTTCTTTGGAAGTGAACCCAAGGCTGCAGAATGCCTCGGATCAAACTTAGAGCCCCGTGGCTTTCCTCATGAACTCACTGTTTTCTTCCTGTAGCTGTTTGTTTGTCCCACAGCTTTTTATGTGAAGAAAAGCTTAGACTGCAAGACTGCCAACAAGAACTGCTAATTTTGCTTTTCTAATGTTTGCATGCTCCCGGTCAAGTAGAACTGGGATCCTGTACCAGACTACCAGGTCGGAGAGTATCTGTTAATGTTCTGTGCAAGCAGTGTTAGGAATAAGTTTACATGGGTCCAAACTTACTAGGTTGAATTCTGAAGTAGACTGGTAAAATTAGTCAAAGCGGACACAAGTAGTTTCACGGCAAAATATTCAAATTTCTCGCATTTTTAAGTCACCCGTCTTGTTTCAAGATTCCTAGGGCTTCGTAAGCTACCTAATCAAGTAGAGCAAAAGGGGAAGATATATTGATTAGATCCAAGACAGTGGTAGATCTCAGTACTGCTATCATGTACTGTGAATCTATGTTAACCTTTCTGAGTTTTCAGTGATATAAACTAAATCACCTAACATGCAATGCTGGATGCTTCTTTCATATCCTTGGGCCCTTGAATTATTATTTAAAACAGCAACAAAATTCAGATCTGCTACCATTTAGACTGATTGTATAATCTCTGTAGAATCCACAACAACGCTTGGATAATGTGACTCTGTCTGCAACAGCGAGGTCATGTACTGAAGAAAGCCGTGCTAACCTCTTACTGAAAGACCTTATTTTAATCCAGTGTGAATGCAGGGTTTGGCTTGTGAGGTTTATAGGGTGTCATCATGTGAAAGGTTAGTGAAGATCAAGCAGGCATTACCTAACAAGCCTCTGCTTTACTATCAGCTGTTTAATAAGACTGAAACATGTAACCCGCTCACACCTCCCAGGCCCTGTGCCTCCTGTGTTTTTCAGAGGTGTGTGTGTGTGTGTGTGTGTGCGTGTGCGTGTGTGTGTGCGTGTGCATGGTGGTTGGGGAGTATCATTTGTCTGGAAGCTGGTGTATACTCCGGGGGCGTGTTCATACCTGCACGTTTGAATAGGTGTTTGTTACAGATACGTTTTTTGCTTTGGGGTTGTTATTGTTTCATCTCTCTTTGACACAGGCCATGGGTGTCGAGTATTCTTAAAGACCCTCAGGCCTCAGTCTGATGCCACACCTCCTCCAGCAGCTCGATGGTCATACACAGTCTTCCAATGAATGGATTCCAGCCAGCTTCATCCTGGCAGGATCTCAGCCTTTGACCCTGTGGTCAGAGGTCAATATACTACCCACTGAGCTGCCAACACTCACATCCTTGTTCAAGCCAGCCTTCCAATTAAAGTCCTAAACCCTGGCATTGGGCTTACCTTATTGCAGATACAATACAAAATACAGATTTGAGTGCTCTTCATTTTATTTGTTTCTGTATCAGAATTTTTTTTCTAAGTTGGTTTCTATGCATTTGCGTAAAAGAAAGAAAAAACAAAGAGTGAAGTATCCCGTTTCGTTGGGTGACTAGGAACTGAAAAAGATTACAACACACCTCAGCTAAGTGTTCATGCAGTTTTCCAAGTCCTGTGTAGTGCACAAATCTACCAGACAGCCCTTGACTAAAATATAAACAAGTATACATCAATGGCTCCGGGCAAGTCAAATCTATCAGGTTACGAAGAAACTTTTTGTCTCAAAAATCTCCCTCTTACCTTTTTGATCTGTACAATGACTGCTTCTTTAACAAGTATCACGTTGTCCTTGCTAATCCACATCACTGAAGTGTATGAATGCACAGGCCCATTGCTGACAAAGAATCTTTGTCATTTAAGTATGCAATTAAAGAAAGAACACCTGAAATACTGTTACATCACTGAAGAAAAAAATAAAACCATATACTGCCAGCAAATTGTTACTGGAGTGTATTGTATTACCATCATCAAAGTACCTTTCTAATACACAGGACTATTATAGTACAACAATAGGACTGTATGTTCTGGTAATGTCCTATCATATACAAACAGAAAATACTGCATGCAGGCAGTCCCAATAGACCCGCTGAGACATTATTTAGCAAATACAAGGATTCTAACATTACAATACTGTCACGTTTGCATTTTTAGATAACAGCACTTTGCATTATCCTAATGTCTTTAAAGAATCATTCAGTAACCCTGCAATTAAGTCAGGTACAGACATATTACTGGATCAGCACTTTCAAGAAAATGTAACGTGGAAATTGAAGTTGAGAGGGTAACCTTGGTAATAAACTGTTGCTTTGTTTCCAGTCAAGTTAGCTTCTATAACATTGTTACAAATGTAACCCGAAATGGATAAGGCACAGACCCTTACATATACCATCTGTTAGCCATAGACACTTGAAGACACTGCCTCCTTATTTCTGACGGTGCTGACGGTGCTGACCAGCAGAAATAAAGCAGCGTGTACAGGGTACAGAGTACAATGCAGTCATGTTAGTTTGACATGTACAACAAATTCCCTGGAACAAATGAATTGCCCAGAAAGGTCCTGACAACTGAGAAATGATAAATATGTTGGTTTGATGTGAATGACATCATAGTGTGTTAAATGGCAGTCTAGTCTCTGTTTATGGAACACACACAGAGCATAATGCTGACGTTTGTGTTTGATTAAACAATTAACTTCCGTGCCTGCGTTAGACAGACAGAGTGAGAGACAGAGAGAAAGAGAGACACTAGCTCACAGGGATATTGTACAGCTATCTGATTGTGTTTTAACTCCACCCAATACTGCACAGTTACAAAGCTCCGACAACTGGATGCACAAAGTGTAGCTGCAGATGATAGCTCTGGAGTGGGCTGTCCTGGAGTGGCTACCCCAGCCCAGGATCAGCAACGACAGAACAGCAGGGCAAACCACACAAGAAATACTCCGAAAAAATAAATAATATAGAGAAAACAAGGGAGGGTGATAAAAAGAGCCAGCATTTAACAAAGCAAACACATTTGTTTTAATTATTGAAAACAAATGAATGCATTAATTTTCTAGCTAAGAAACTGACAGAATAATAACAGCCATGTGTTCCATAAATGTACAATACAGTGTTGTCAAATCTGAGAAAACGCAACGGGTCGTTTAATGGTTAGTCAAGTTCATCTGTATTATTTCCTAATAGTTTTGTGAATTTACTGCCATGTTTTCCATTCCCTTTCTATTTTCAGATTACACCTTTGAGGGAAACAGCTTTGATGAACAGGTTCCCGGGAGTCTGTTTTGTCTAAGAGGTTAACGTGAGGAGCATAAATGAGTCAGAGAGCAGATAAGGTGCTAGGAATTCTGGTTTGAGGGTTGGTTACTCCACACAGGATTCAGAAAGAGACAAAATTCACACGAGAACTCCACAACTAAACCAGCACAACAAACCCAGCAAAAACACTGAGGACTATAACAGAAAACAAGAACGTTACACAAGCTGAAAACAACCCAAAAACACAGCCTCACAAACCCTATGTAACCCTAGAGCAGTGTGTGACCTTAAAGCAGTGTGTAACCTCAGAGCAGTGTGTAACCCCAGAACAGTATGTAACTCCAGAGCAGTGTGTGACCCTAGAGCAGTGTGTAACCTCAGAGCAGTGTATATCCCCAGAGCAGTGTGTAACCCTAGAGCAGTCTGTAACCCCAGAGCAGTGTGTAACCTTAGAGCAGTGTGGAACCCCAGAGCAGTCTGACTCTAGAGCAGTGTGTAACTTTACAGCAGTGTGTAACCCCAGAGCAGTGTGTAACTCCAGAGCAATGTGGAACCCCAGAGCAGTGTGTAACTCCAGAGCAGTGTGGAACCCCAGTGCAAAGCGATTTCAGGAACTGCTGGACTGGGAAGTATACTGATCAGCAAAAGCTCCCAATAATTATATAACAATACTATAACAAGAGGAAACATAACTCGTTTGATAAATAAATGAACAGTACTCTTGAAAGGCATATCGTTTTTAAAGAATGATATGACTAAGAAGCTGAGTTTGTAATGTGGCCTGGCCTCGCCTGGTGTTTTGAACAGTTTGTCTATGTGTGTCTGCCTCTAGGAATCATCTCATACAGGTGCATAGGAAGCATTATGTACATTCCACATTGCAGCGTATGTACATTCCACATTGCAGCGTGCATAAGACTGGGGGCCTTGGTTTGTATTGCCTATCTCCCAAACAAGCTTTTGATTCCTTCATGTTTTATTTGCTCACAAGCAATAAAAGCTCAGCTGCACTCATTCAATGTATTTTACAAGCAAGCACAGTTTATTATTATAAGTATTATTATTCTGCAATGGGCTTGGTATTGGTTTTGATGAGTCACATTTGCAATGATTTCAAAAGATACTCCACTGAGTAAATCTAGTGCTCCTGTTTACTTTATAACACAATAGCTTGCCAATATGTTTTAGCTATTAATATTAACAGAGAGTGGCCTTTTTTGTTTTGCTATGGTGAAAAGAAAAGCTTTGTTTTTTTATTGCCAAGGGGAGGATTCCCCAATTTGTGCATCTGAAAGCCTATTGAACCCTTTCACATTCATCTCCAACAACAGTACAGTCTCACAGAGGACTTGTATGCATGCTCTCTTCTGTGCAGTCTCACACACAGGACTCGTATGCATGCTCTCTTCTGTGCAGCTCACAGAGGACTGGTATGCACGCTCTCTTCTGTGGAATCTCACACACAGGACTTGTATGCATGCTCTCTTCTGTGCAGTCTCAGAGGACTTGTATGCATGCTCTCTTCTGTGCAGTCCAGTTTTACTGGATCAAATATTGAATTATGTACAATAATTTGAGAGAGGGTCAGGCCTATTAGAGAGTGAGAGAGAGAGAGAGAGAGAAAACAAAAGTTGCAATAAGTAACCCTCAGGGTTGCCCTCGGATCCTTTGAGATTGCCAGCTATTAAATATTTAGCAGCCCCTTAGCTGTGTACGCTCCTATGCTGTCAGTGTGTTTCGGCATCCTCAGACTCTACATGCTGTGCTTTTGTTTCAGAGTCACAAGTGAAGTTCCCTCATGACCGCACACTCGGCCAGGACTGCTGTGCTGCTGCCATCCTCTCACTGCAGCAGTGTGTGTTTTTTTATTAGTGTCAAGCACACTGAAACCAGAACTGAACCTTGCTGGTTTCACATGCTGAAGCTCTGTAACTCTTCTGTGTCCCCCTGTCGTCCCCCCGGGACCCCAGAGGGATACAAACACTCTGTAAAACTGCATAAAAAAATGCAGTAAAACTTGAGTCTCACAATATCTACTCCTTTAAAAAATACATTTTTTTTGATCTGCACAGTTGTTTTTGTTAGAATGTAGAAACACATTTAAACTGTGAATAATTCATAACAGGAGCTTGGAGTCCTATTATGACACAGAGGGGGGGTTCCAGGATGCCTGAATGGAGGAAAGTAAAACTTGAAATCAACACCGTTATAATCACTTGGTCATATATTATTAACCATGAGAGGATGAAAGCACACAATCGTATGGCTACTCGCAGGTGAGTGACCCAATGCTATCTACCAGCTGGCACGGGTTTAATTTAAATAGGAGTATATGGGTAAATATGAGCTTCCTCCTCTCCAAATAATACTATAAAATATGCATAGAAATACACTTTATATACTGTGGCTAGAGCCATCTGTCTCTATGCATGGAGCGCCAGTTTACAGTGTTCATTGTCTATGCATGGAGCTCCAGTTTACAGTGTTCAGTCTCTATGCATGAGGCACCAGTTTACAGTGTTCAGTCTCTATGCATGAGGCACCAGTTTACAGTGTTCAGTCTCTATGCATGGAGCTCCAGTTTACAGTGTTCAGTCTCTATGCATGGAGCACCAGTTTACAGTGTTCAGTCTCTATGCATGGAGCACCAGTTTACAGTGTTCAGTCTCTATGCATGGAGCACCAGTTTACAGTGTTCAGTCTCTATGCATGAGGCACCAGTTTGCAGTGTTCAGTCTCTATGCATGGAGCACCAGTTTACAGTGTTCAGTCTCTATGCATGGAGCACCAGTTTACAGTGTTCAGTCTCTATGCATGGAGCACCAGTTTACAGTGTTCAGTCTCTATGCATGGAGCACCAGTTTACAGTGTTCAGTCTCTATGCATGGAGCACCAGTTTACAGTGTTCAGTCTCTATGCATGAGGCACCAGTTTGCAGTGTTCAGTCTCTATGCATGGAGCACCAGTTTACAGTGTTCAGTCTCTATGCATGGAGCGCCAGTTTACAGTGTTCAGTCTCTATGCATGAGGCACCAGTTTACAGTGTTCAGTCTCTATGCATGGAGCACCAGTTTACAGTGTTCAGTCTCTATGCATGGAGCGCCAGTTTACAGTGTTCATTGTCTATGCATGGAGCACCAGTTTACAGTGTTCAGTCTCTATGCATGGAGCACCAGTTTACAGGGTTCAGTCTCTATGCATGGAGCACCAGTTTACAGTGTTCAGTCTCAGATTACACACCTCTTTACTTGAAATCCTTGTTTCAAGGGGCCAGTCAAGTGGCATTCATAGTAAAAAAAACAAAACAAAAAAACAAAAAAACATTGACTGTTACTTTTCTTTTTTTCTTATATATATATATATATATATATATATATATATTATATATATATACTATATGATATATATATTATATATACTATAATATATATATTATATATTACTAGACTTTTGAAAACTTAACATAACTTAAATACGTTGCAATTAAAATCGTAAATCACTTACAAACAACATTTCATCCTGACGATACTGCTTTCGATGAGGGACTGAATCCTTTAGGAATCTGATCCAGAGTTCAGGTAAATCTTTGTCATTTTATTATTATAATTTTTATATTGATATATGTTTTTATTTATGTATTAGTGATGTATTTAAAAGATGATCCTTGTATCATTGGCTTATTGGAAGCAGTGTGGTCCAGGGCTTGTAAGGTCACCGATTCAAATCCCACCGCTGCCACTGACTGCCACTTGACTATCTCCTCTCCTCCCTCCCCTCTCTGCTTACCATCCTCTTAGGAGATTTCAACATTCATCTCTCCAACCCCACCCACTCTGCCAGATTCCTTCCTCTCCTTCAACTTCTCTCTCTCTCCATCCCCTCCTACTGACAAAGCTGGCCGTTAACTAGAACTCACCTTCTCCAGGGCCTGCTGCCCTTCCACCCTCTCTGTCACTGCTCTGGACCTCTCTGATCACTATTTCATCTCTTTTTATCTGTCTGCCACCTACTGCCACTGTCACCTCCCGCCATATCCTCCTCTCTCTCCCCCTCTGTCCTTTCCTCCACCGCTCTCTGTCAACTCCCTCCTGTCGACTCCTAATCCCAACTCTCTGTCGTCTCTGCTACCTCCACCCTCTTCTCCTCCCTCGACTCCATCTGTCCCCTCCCCTCCCCTCCCCTCCCCAACCCTGGCTCTCCTCTGTGCTCCGCTCAGCAAGAACCAAACTGCGCTCCAGCTCATCCAGAACTCCGTTGCTCACCTGGCATTCTCTCTGCCTCGCTTCTCCCACGCTACTCCACTGCTCCGCTCACTCCACTGGCTCCCGATCACCACTCGCTTTCAGTTCAAGACTCTTGTACTTGCCTACCGATGCCTTGACCTGACTGCACCCAGCTACCTCCAGACCCTCATCTCTCCTTACACCCTCACCAGACCTCTCCACTCTGCCTGCAGTAGAAGACTGACTATAACTCCGCTACGCTCCCCTGTGTTCAGAGCCCGCTCCTTCTCCACCCTCACCCCGCAGTGGTGGAACGACCTTCCCAAGGATGTCAGGACTGTTCGGCTCCTCCTCAAGACACCTCTTCAACTCAACTCTTCCCTTCTGGACAACATAGCCCTCTGCCTTTAATGCACTTTAACTTGGACTGATCCACTCCCTATTTTACTGTATTTAATCCTGCACTTAACCTAATCTGTTGTATCTTGTATTTCTCTTGCACTTGAAGGTAACCCTCATGAAATTATCAACACCGTTATCTGCTCTTGAACTGCCCCGATATCAAATCATACTCTGTTTTGTATTTGCTCTTTTTACGACTGAAGTCATTGTATTTTGTATCTTGCTCTTAATTGTACCGTAATTCTTGATATGTATTTTTTGTATACAACTGTAAGTCTCCCTGGGTAAGGGCGTCTGCTAAGAAATAAACAATAAGAAAAATAATAATAAATAATAATAATAATAATAATAATAATAATAATAATAATAATAATAATAATAATAACTCAAAAACAAATGCAACAACAACAACAAACAGGAAGGAAACATGTATCCTGTCTGGAGGCTGTGTGTCCAGTGGTTAAGGAAGAGGGCGTGTAAACAGGCGGGCCTTGGTTCAGATCAATGAAAAGTAAGTTAAGAGTTCAAATGTTGATGTCTAAACATGTATAGCTCCACCTAATCCTATGGTACTGTAAATGAGAATATGGGGATCAATGAATTGTCAATGAAAACACTGTGGCATAGCATCGTGACAGCTGCTGCAGAGACTGACAGCCCATGTGAGTCCAGCTGGCAGTGTCACTTAGTGGGTCTGTGGTCTCAATGCTAATCACCTTTATTAGGCCCACTAATACCAATTTGTAAGCAGGCTTCAGGGATCAGACAGCCCAGCTGTCAAGCATTGCAGGCAGATTATTATGGGATTTCATTTCATCGCACAAGATTTGGAATTATAATTCACCTGAAAAGTTAACGTCATTTTTTACTTTTCAAACAGATACCATCAATATGTATATCACACACACACAATATATATATACACACACACACACACCACACACACACACACACACACACACACACACACACATATATATATATATATATATATATATATATATATATATATCCGTCCCAAGAATCTGCTGAATCCTCTGAAACTCTCGGAATGTGTCTCAATGCCACCCTTACACATATCATCGACACTGTTGCCCTGCTTACAACCAGAAACGTTAAGAAAGATCGAAACTGCCCATGGTACACCCTCGAACTTCGACTGCTTAAATCTGCCTGCCGCAAGTTCGAGTGTAAGTGGGGGTGATCTGGACTAATGATTCACAGAGAGATCTGGACCGACCATCTCGCGAGCTACAGGCGTGCACTCATCGCAACCGATTTAAAAATGCGGGACCCAACAGATTTTGAGATGCCAAGCTTTTCTGCAACCCGCACTTGTTTAGCAACAGGTTCACATAGAATCCAAACCTTATTGGCTATAGAAAGGTCTACATGTTTTGAAGCCATGACGACAGACGATAACTAAGACTCAATAAATGTACAGCTGCATTATGTAAACTGATACATAAATAGTCGCTGCTATGCGTTCATGTATTTGTGTGAGTGTCGTAGACATAGAAATTGTAAAAAAAAATAGTTGTCATTAAGCGGCCGCCAAGAGAATGCACAAAAATAATTCATGAGCCAAGAGAATGCACAAAAATAATTCATGAGCCAAGAGAATGCACAAAAATAATTCATGAGCCAAGAGAATGCACAAAAATAATTCATGAGCCAAGAGAATGCACAGAGACAATTCATGAGCCAAGAGAATGCACAGAAACAATTCATGAGCCAAGAGAATGCACAGAAACAATTCATGAGCCAAGAGAATGCACAAAAATAATTCATGAGCCAAGAGAATGCACAAAAATAATTCATGAGCCAAGAGAATGCACAAAAATAATTAATGGGCCCAGAGAATGTACAGAAACAATTCATGAGCCAAGAGAATGCACAAAAATAATTCATGGGCCAAGAGAATGCACAGAGACAATTCATGAACCAAGAGAATGCACAAAAATAATTCATGGGCCAAGAGAATGCACAGAAACAATTCATGAGCCAAGAGAATGCACAAAAATAATTCATGCGCCCAGAGAATGTACAGAAACAATTCATAAGCCAAGAGAATGCACAAAAATAATTCATGGGCCAAGAGAATGCACAGAGACAATTCATGAACCAAGAGAATGCACAAAAATAATTCATGAGCCAAGAGAATGCACAGAGACAATTCATGAACCAAGAGAATGCACAAAAATAATTCATGGGCCCAGAGAATGTACAGAAACAATTCATGAGCCAAGAGAATGCACAAAAATAATTCATGGGCCAAGAGAATGCACAAAGACAATTCATGAACCAAGAGAATGCACAAAAATAATTCATGAGCCAAGAGAATGCACAGAGACAATTCATGAACCAAGAGAATGCACAAAAATAATTCATGGGCCAAGAGAATGCACAGAAACAATTCATGAGCCAAGAAAATGCACAAAAATAATTCATGAGCCAAGAGAATGCACAGAGACAATTCATGAACCAAGAGAATGCACAAAAATAATTCATGGGCCAAGAGAATGCACAGAAACAATTCATGAGCCAAGAGAATGCACAAAAATAATTCATGGGCCAAGAGAATGCACAGAGACAATTCATGAACCAAGAGAATGCACAAAAATAATTCATGGGCCAAGAGAATGCACAGAAACAATTCATGAACCAAGAGAATGCACAAAAATAATTCATGGGCCAAGAGAATGCACAGAAACAATTCATGAGACAAGAGAATGCACAAAAATAATTCATGGGCCCAGAGAATGTACAGAAACAATTCATGAGCCAAGAGAATGCACAAAAATAATTAATGGGCCAAGAGAATGCACAGAGACAATTCATGAACCAAGAGAATGCACAAAAATAATTCATGGGCCAAGAGAATGCACAGAGACAATTCATGAGCCAAGAGAATGCACAAAAATAATTCATGGGCCAAGAGAATGCACAGAGACAATTCATGAACCAAGAGAATGCACAAAAATAATTCATGAGCCAAGAGAATGCACAGAGACAATTCATGAACCAAGAGAATGCACAAAAATAATTCATGGGCCAAGAGAATGCACAGAAACAATTCATGAGCCAAGAGAATGCACAAAAATAATTCATGGGCCAAGAGAATGCACAAAGACAATTCATGAACCAAGAGAATGCACAAAAATAATTCATGAGCCAAGAGAATGCACAGAGACAATTCATGAACCAAGAGAATGCACAAAAATAATTCATGGGCCAAGAGAATGCACAGAAACAATTCATGAGCCAAGAAAATGCACAAAAATAATTCATGAGCCAAGAGAATGCACAGAGACAATTCATGAACCAAGAGAATGCACAAAAATAATTCATGGGCCCAGAGAATGTACAGAAACAATTCATGAGCCAAGAGAATGCACAAAAATAATTCATGGGCCAAGAGAATGCACAGAGACAATTCATGAACCAAGAGAATGCACAAAAATAATTCATGGGCCAAGAGAATGCACAGAAACAATTCATGAGCCAAGAGAATGCACAAAAATAATTCATGGGCCCAGAGAATGTACAGAAACAATTCATGAGCCAAGAGAATGCACAAAAATAATTCATGGGCCAAGAGAATGCACAGAGACAATTCATGAACCAAGAGAATGCACAAAAATAATTCATGGGCCAAGAGAATGCACAGAAACAATTCATGAGCCAAGAGAATGCACAAAAATAATTCATGGGCCAAGAGAATGTACAGAAACAATTCATGAGCCAAGAGAATGCACAAAAATAATTCATGGGCCAAGAGAATGCACAGAGACAATTCATGAACCAAGAGAATGCACAAAAACAATTCATGAGCCAAGAGAATGCACAGAAACAATTCATGAGCCAAGAGAATGCACAAAAATAATTCATGGGCCAAGAGAATGCACAGAGACAATTCATGAACCAAGAGAATGCACAAAAATAATTCATGAGCCAAGAGAATGCACAGAGACAATTCATGAACCAAGAGAATGCACAAAAATAATTCATGGGCCAAGAGAATGCACAGAAACAATTAATGAGCCACGAGAATGCACAAAAATAATTCATGGGCCCAGAGAATATACAGAAACAATTCATGAGCCAAGAGAATGCACAAAAATAATTCATGAGCCAAGAGAATGCACAGAAACAATTCATGAGCCAAGAGAATGCACAAAAATAATTCATGAGCCAAGAGAATGCACAGAGAAAATTCATGAGCCAAGAGAATGCACAAAAATAATTCATGAGCCAAGAGAATGCACAGAGACAATTCATGAGCCACAAGAATGCACAAAAATAATTAATGGGCCCAGAGAATGTACAGAAACAATTCATGAGACAAGAGAATGCACAGAGACAATTCAAGAGCCAAGAAAATGCAAAGATAATTCATGGGCCAAGAGAATGCACAGAGACAATTCATGAGCCAAGAGAATGCACAGAGACAATTCATGAGCCAAGAGAATGCACAGAAACAATTAACGAGACAAGAGAATGCACAGAAACAATTAATGAGACAAGAGAATGCAGAGACAATTCATGAGCCAAGAGAATGCACAGAAACAATCTGTCTACAAATGAATAGGTTTACCTCCACCTGCTGTCAATATTTGCCACCGGCCTGAATATATGTGCCAGTAAACTGGGATTTTCATTTAGCTGAAGGAGTCAGTCATTTACGGTTTCTGCAGAGTGTGTTTGTAAGGAGGAATAAAGAGGTCCTTCACATCTGATTGCAGACCCCACTTAATTCCCAGCTAACTGCTGTTCAAACAACCTTTCCAAATGTTAACAGGGCTTCCAAGGTTCTTCTCTGAATGGACACATTTATCACCTGCAAGAGCTCAAGTGGTCTCCCAGCTCTCCAGCCTCCCAAAGCCAGAAGTGGCATTACACAGGTCTGGGTCCCTGCCTTACTGGACTAATTGATCCACAAACAATTGCTTTCAAGTGATTTACCATCTGTTCACTGCTACACCAGAACAAAAGTTTCAACTTGTGGTCAGTTTTGAGCCACTCAGTCAGTATTCTGGTACCCCAAAATATAGTTTGGGACACTTTTATTTGATTTTTTTGTTCTTTAGTTCTTCATCCTCTTTTGCATGCTACAAATATAACAAAGATTTACAGTCCAAATGTCTAATTGTATTACTAAGTTGTTGTTGTTTTTTAGTGCTGCCTGATTAAGTTTACAGGTGCTTAATATTTAAACCCATTCACTTATTTTACAGACAGTAGGACTGACAGATAGAAGGAAAGTATCAGATGATGCCTAAAATGCACCGCCAACAATCGCTGTCTTAAAAGTGACCTTAAGTTCAGTCTTCTGTATCTTAAACACTGCCTTTTCAAAGCCCGAGCCGAAGAGAGGCAAGCTGGGGACTTGTAAAACTGAAGGAACTGTTCACAGCCCAGCAGCTTTGAGTTCCTCTCAACTCCTTTATAACCAGCATTTACATTTAAAGAGGCTGTGCACATTCCTGCACTCCAATTGTGTTTCAAGATACAAAAAAACCAAAAACCTACCAGACAAAACAGCAGGAAAATGCACACCAACACAAACACAAAAGCAGCCAGCGGGGGTACAGGATAGTGTGTGGCGTTTATATGTGTGCACTGTGTGAGCTAATTTTGATACTAAACTGACAGAGAGGCAGGCAGACAAAGTAAGAAATACCTATCATGTGTATACAGACAAGTCCTTCAGTAACAACATCAGGGAAAAAATAACTCACCAATCTGAAGCTTTCCTTTCATCCTTGAAACCAAAAATAAATACATAAAAATAAAAAAAATCCACGAAAAGCCACTGCACACCAATTCGCGCAGTGTGAGAAAGGTACCTGCTCTTCCACTGAAATGCAGTAACCATTGTTCATCTGATCTTTAATGTGTGGCTTTTTAAAATGTTTTGTTTATTTATTTATTTTTATTTTTTTGTGCAACTACTTTATCTGCCCAGAAGCCAGAATGCAGCCAGTCTGTGGAGACCAGTGGCATGGTCTGACACGGCATAATGGCTAAGGATCTGGACCTCCAGACACCTGCGCACGAGAAAGCAGGTGGGGCACTGTCACACAGTTCACCCGAGTTCATCTGCAAACCTCAGCACTCTCTCTGGCTGGACTGCCCTGACGTGACACACCCTTACCCTGGATACCTGATTTAAAAGAGGACTGTACGCCAACATTGATAACAAGCACGGGAATACAATGCATGAACTGTAAAGATATATAAAGGAGGGCATAGTCCCCAAACATCAGCAGTGCACATTAATTCGTCACCACTGCTTCCCGGAGAGAGCGTTTCATCTTAAAGCAGATACAAAGGGTTTACTCAATGTCTGTGCACACTGTTAGGCTTGCAGTGTCACAGTCTGACATCTGTGTCAGTGTGTGTTTTACACTATATAAGTTTAACATGCAAGGCCATATTATTGTCTATGAGTGAAACACTATTTCAAATCCACCAGAAGATGAAAATTCAAATTCAATTTCAAGGTCAAGGTAAAGGGGCTGATGGGATCATGCTGTTAGTTTGGGATTAGGAATGCATTTAAAAAAGCCTTAAAATAATCCTAGTGTTCCTACTACAGAAATAAAAAGCACCCTGTATTTCCACCCTCTGTGTGAATAAAGGCACCTTGTATTTCCAGCACTGTCACCCTCTGTGTGAATAAAAGCACCCTGTATTTACAGCACTGTCACCGTCTGTGTGAATAAAAGCACCCTGTATTTACAGCACCTTTATCCTCTATGTGCAATAGTTTTGACCTGGACTGAAACTTGATCTGCTTGATTTTATTAGGGCCTAATAGACCCAGAGATCGAACTGATTTCCTACGACCCTCAGAACCAATCGTTCAAGCAGAGCAGTGGCCTGCATCACTAGAATTCACACTCAGATAAAGCATCTGTCTTTGCAGTACAATGGGATAGATTTTCCACAATGCCTCTTATTAAATTGCTTTGAAAACACTTCTTCATTTAAGTTAAATATCCCAGTTTAAGGGACATACAAAGGAAATAATAATAGCAGACTCACCAATCTGAAGCTTTCCTTCCAGTCTTTCCTTGACACACAAAAAAAACACCTTGACATTAGTTCCAGCCTATTACTGTTACTAAATAGAACAATGATATAGTCAGGTTCTGAGTGAAATCAAGTTGAAGGTATCCAGATCTGTCCCTGTTCAGATTGTTAAAACAGAACCCAGCATGTCTACCTAGTTGGCATGCATTCCTACTTGAATCACTTTACACTGAAACCCAAATAGCCACGTTATTCACGTTTACTAACGGTTTTAACATGTAAAATGGCCCCAAGAGACAGCTTTGTTAAATGAAGGAGGCGAGAGAGGAGCAGCAGTGCACACTTTCCCTCAGTCAACCCCTACAACCCAGTTCAGCTTAATCCATCCGCAGACTGTCTAAAGGGACATTAATATCCCTCTTTACACCTATCAAGCTTGCATCAGCACAGTGTACAGTGTGCTGGTTGCTCGCCATTTCAGTTTGGTAAATACTCTTGGCAATGGCTTACACAGGGGCTGGGTCATTAATCAACAATTAAAGCTTAATTAAAGCTGGGTCATTAATCAACAATTAACCAGAGTGCCTTCGCAATCAGCCAGGGCCACCCCAAGCCCAGCTTACAGGTAGCCCTCTGAGACTGACTTTCCAGAACACCTCTGCACATGACAGTGTCTATATGAACCCCCATTCTCTTCACATAACAGTGTCTATATGAACCCCCATTCTCTACACATAACAGTGTCTATATGAACCCCCATTCTCTGTACATGACAGTGTGTATATGAACCCCCATTCTCTACACATAACAGTGTCTATATGAACCCCCATTCTCTACACATAACAGTGTCTATATGAACCCCAATTCTCTGCACATGACAGTGTGTATATGAACCCCCATTCTCTACACATAACAGTGTCTATATGAACCCCCATTCTCTACACATAACAGTGTCTATATGAACCCCCATTCTCTACACATAACAGTGTCTATATGAACCCCCATTCTCTACACATAACAGTGTCTATATGAACCCCCATTCTCTACACATGACAGTGTGTATATGAACCCCCATTCTCTACACATAACAGTGTCTATATGAACCCCCATTCTCTGCACATGACAGTGTCTATATGAACCCCCATTCTCTGCACATGACAGTGTCTATATGAACCCCCATTCTCTACACATGACAGTGTCTATATGAACCCCCATTCTCTACACATAACAGTGTCTATATGAACCCCCATTCTCTACATGAGACAGTGTCTATATGAACCCCATTCTCTTCACAAGACAGTGTCTACATGAACCCCCATTCTCTACACATGACAGTGTCTATATGAACCCCCATTCTCTGCACATGACAGTGTCTATATGAACCCCCATTCTCTACATGAGACAGTGTCTATATGAACCCCATTCTCTTTATAAGACAGTGTCTGTATGATCCCTCATTCTCTACACATAACAGTGTCTATATGAACCCCCATTCTCTACACATGACAGTCTATATGATCCCTCATTCTCTACACATGACAGCCTATAGACTCATGCACAGAGCCAGCCCACAGACTACTGACTCCATGAGAGAGCCCCAAGCTTTTGTTCCTGCTCCAGAAAGTGCATCCCAGATGTCCAGCTACGGGTGAAATTTGCATATACAGTGGGAGAAGGCTAATCAGCTTCCAGAAACATTAAAAAGTTACAATATATTTAAAAGATTTTTGCACAGAAATGTTTAGCTTTTTTTTAAAGCACTGATTGCTCATTTTGTGTCGGAGGCATGTAATCAACATTAGCCTTCTACAGAAATGAAGAGTTGAGGTAAAAATAAAGAAAAGGCTGAAACATCTGTCATGTAATAAGTGTAACTACACATGTAGTGTCTTCATCTCTGCACAGTATGAAGCCACTGAAGCTACACATTAGTAGTTATTGCTTATGGATTACAACATTATTTAGAAATAAATGTTTGTTTACGAAGTTTAATAATTTACTGGGATTATTTCACTGCCTGAGACAGAGTTATGTTGTTTTCATAAGTGGCCAGGCACAAAGGGGTCAGGCTATTGCTTGTTAAATACAATCCATTTCAAACTAACTAACACACAGCAGCTGAGGCCCTGCTGACCTTATGTGGGTCAATCTTTCCTCAGCGCTAATCTTTCCTGTGTATTTGAAAACAGAATGATCATTATCGTGAACAGAAAGGGTATTTATGCACTTTGATAATCCTGTGACATAATGCATCAGTTTTACAGAGCAAAGGTTATACCATTTTAGTTACTAAAATAAAAATAAACAATTTATTTTGACAAAGTCAGTAAAAACTAAAAGGACAAGAATACCAGTGCTGTTTTGCACAGCAGAGTAACCTGGCTTCTTGTAGCACACGTAATATATCAGCTGTCTAGTGCTGCTCTCTCTGTTTGTTTGTTTGTTGGATGGGTGGGTGGGTGGTTGTTAATAGGGGGTAATCTGGTATTACAAAACTGAAACAACCTCTATATTATAAGATGGAGTATATAAGAATGTTAACAGTTTCTAAGAATGTTCAGAGTTCACAAATACAGCCTCTTTCAGTTTTAGCTGCAAAGGGATTTTTTCGGGGCAAATTTAATTTGCAAAACAAATAAACCATGTAAACAGTAAAGACACTCTGCTCCCCCACCCCCACCCCCCCCCCCCCCAGTGGCGTCCCCAGTGCCCCGGGCCTGTCCCTAATTTCCCTAATGAACACCATATGGTTCACTCAGCTGAGAAATGACTGCTAACAAATGTGTTAAGAACAGACATTTCATTGAAGCGGAGTGTTGTGATCATTTGGTTTGTTTGTTTTTTTTTCATACAGAAAGGAGGCAGAAGGTCTCTTGTTAATCACAATTAGGCAAAGGGACTCTAGGTGCAGAGGACCAGCCGCTCCGTTTCGCTAATCCCTGCGAGGATCCTCATTGTATCGTGTTTAATGGTTATTGAGGCGCTTTTACTGCAGATGGTTACTGTGATTAACGACATTGATTAAAAAAATCTGCTCATTAGCTTAATAAAGGCTGGATAAGCCCACTGACTCAGCCTCTAATAATCTAGTTATTAGGTCTGTGCAGGATGCTGTGGTATCAATGAGGAGATCCAGGCGGCTGGACTTTAATTTCACCAACACCAAATTTACTCTATTTAAATATCTTCTAAAAACTAAGAATAGAGTAAAAATTTACTCTATTTAACTATCTTCTAAAAACTAAAAAAAAGAACAGCTAATGAAATCAGCTTTGCTGTACAACATGTCCTGTCTATATTGCATTATACAGACCTGGCAATTTGTTACAGTACAAAAGTTGTTTACAAATTGGCAAGGACAGTTTTGAATAGGGTAGTGCTGAGGGAGCTCACAGTTTTGAATAGGGTAGTGTTGAGGGAGCTATGCAGTTTTGAATAGGGTAGCGTTGAGGGAGCTATGCAGTTTTGAATAGGGTAGTGCTGAGGGAGCTATGCAGTTTTGAATAGGGTAGTGCTGAGGAGCTATGCAGTTTTGAATAGGGTAGTGTTGAGGGAGCTATGCAGTTTTGAATAGGGTAGTGTTGAGGGAGCTATGCAGTTTTGAATAGGGTAGTGCTGAGGGAGCTATGCAGTTTTGAATAGGGTAGTGCTGAGGGAGCTATGCAGTTTTGAATAGGGTAGTGTTGAGGGAGCTATGCAGTTTTGAATAGGGTAGTGCTGAGGGAGCTCACAGTTTTGAATAGGGTAGTGCTGAGGGAGCTATGCAGTTTTGAATAGGGTAGTGCTGAGGGAGCTATGCAGTTTTGAATAGGGTAGTGCTGAGGGAGCTATGCAGTTTTGAATAGGGTAGTGTTGAGGGAGCACACAGTTTTTAATAGGGTAGTGCTGAGGGAGCTATGCAGTTTTGAATAGGGTAGTGTTGAGGGAGCACACAGTTTTGAATAGGGTAGTGTTGAGGGAGCTATGCAGTTTTGAATAGGGTAGTGCTGAGGGAGCTATGCAGTTTTGAATAGGGTAGTGCTGAGGGAGCTCACAGTTTTGAATAGGGTAGTGCTGAGGGAGCTATGCAGTTTTGAATAGGGTAGTGCTGAGGGAGCTATGCAGTTTTGAATAGGGTAGTGTTGAGGGAGCTATGCAGTTTTGAATAGGGTAGTGTTGAGGGAGCTATGCAGTTTTGAATAGGGTAGTGTTGAGGGAGCTATGCAGTTTTGAATAGGGTAGTGCTGAGGGAGCTATGCAGTTTTGAATAGGGTAGTGTTGAGGGAGCTATGCAGTTTTGAATAGGGTAGTGCTGAGGGAGCTATGCAGTTTTGAATAGGGTAGTGTTGAGGGAGCTATGCAGTTTTGAATAGGGTAGTGTTGAGGGAGCTATGCAGTTTTGAATAGGGTAGTGTTGAGGGAGCTATGCAGTTTTGAATAGGGTAGTGTTGAGGGAGCTATGCAGTTTTGAATAGGGTAGTGCTGAGGGAGCTATGCAGTTTTGAATAGGGTAGTGTTGAGGGAGCTCACAGTTTTGAATAGGGTAGTGCTGAGGGAGCTATGCAGTTTTGAATAGGGTAGTGCTGAGGGAGCTCACAGTTTTGAATAGGGTAGTGTTGAGGGAGCTCACAGTTTTGAATAGGGTAGTGCTGAGGGAGCTATGCAGTTTTGAATAGGGTAGTGTTGAGGGAGCTATGCAGTTTTGAATAGGGTAGTGCTGAGGGAGCTATGCAGTTTTGAATAGGGTAGTGTTGAGGGAGCTATGCAGTTTTGAATAGGGTAGTGTTGAGGGAGCTATGCAGTTTTGAATAGGGTAGTGTTTAGGGAGCTATGCAGTTTTGAATAGGGTAGTGCTGAGGGAGCTATGCAGTTTTGAATAGGGTAGTGTTTAGGGAGCTATGCAGTTTTGAATAGGGTAGTGTTGAGGGAGCTCACAGTTTTGAATAGGGTAGTGCTGAGGAGCTATGCAGTTTTGAATAGGGTAGTGTTGAGGGAGCTCACAGTTTTGAATAGGGTAGTGTTGAGGGAGCTCACAGTTTTGAATAGGGTAGTGCTGAGGGAGCTATGCAGTTTTGAATAGGGTAGTGTTTAGGGAGCTATGCAGTTTTGAATAGGGTAGTGTTGAGGGAGCTTACAGTTTTGAATAGGGTAGTGCTGACGGAGCTATGCAGTTTTGAATAGCGTAGTGCTGAGGGAGCTCAAAACAGATAAGAAAACAAGAAATTAAATGAAAAATGAGGAATATGCAAAGAACAATATTTTAGAAACAACGTCATAATTTGACTAAACATTATCTATGATGCGATTGAATTTAATTGTGAAATCTTATCTGTTTTAATTTCTCTTTTCTTTCACTATGCATTAATAAGAAAGCGACGAAACTGAAAATCGGCATATAATTGTATTAAATGGTCATCAATTAAACCTTCCGTATCAAAGCCTTTTATATTCGGAAACTAAAAAGTAACAATGACTGCAGAAAAACCTTTCAAATTGACTACTGGCTTATTTCCATCAGCACATTAAAACGTGGGTTTGATTGTCATATTTCAGCCTCCCCCATCTGGCCACTCCTGTATTTATCTTCTTTTAGAACGTTATAGCCAGAAACGTGCACCTTTCAATTCTTACTTCAAGGGTTTTTTCAAGGTTTTTTTTTGTTGTTTTAAGTGCAAAGACTAGCTTGTAGATGTATTTCTCTTTAAATACCTTCGTGCTGGCACTGACATACAAGTGCTTGTTAAGAAACTACAGAGTCCACAATGCACCTGGAGAGACAACTTCCTGGCAAATTAATACTCCGGGCTGGCATTTGGAGTGTGAGTTGTCTTGCACTTTATTGTGATGCACCGTCAATATTTAAAAATATACTTCTATAACTTACCCCAGTTAAGATTCTCCCCAACATGCTCATATATATTAGAAACACACTGAGGTTACCCTGCAGCACTTCCTAGTATATATTTCTAGATTATTCTAATATTTTTGTATCTGTATTTTTCGTCATTTTACTTTCAACGTCTAAAGCAGATGAAATATGTACACAAATAACCGGAAATAGAATGAAGGCTTTTATTATTTTGCTTTCTAGTGCCAGTGGTGGCAGCGATTACAGATCATTTCTCAGTCGAGGAGGTGTGGTTTTAGGGAATGATTAATGCTTCAATGAGCGGTAACATTTTCAGAAGATTAAGTTGTAATCAGTGTTTATTCAACGCTATTGCATTCAGTGTACATTAGGTTAATTGGTGTTGTTGGCGTGCATGGAAAGATCACCCATTCTAGACTTCAGCAGAGATTGAATGAGCTTCTCTGAGATATAGTTAAGCCTGTGGTCAGCGGCAAACTGGGATACCCTGTATTACAATAAATTATGGGATACCCTGTATTACAATAAATTATGGGATACCCTGTATTACAATCAACTACAGGAGTACAGCCAACAGTCTCTACATGGTCAGGACAGTCCCGATTTCCTAGCATCCCACGTCCCGATGCATAGGAAGAAAGTCCCGATATTTACCCATATGAAAAAGAATCATTTATTCTGCACAGCAGAGTTAGTGAAAACCATGCCCTGTGCTCTTCGTGCGGCTGACACACCTGCTGATCACTCACTTATACCAGAGGTGTAGCTGGGGGGGGGTTACCTAAAACGAAAATGAACTATTCAACTATGTGGGACAGTAAAAAAATATCAGCCATGTTGAAAAATCTCGTTCCATCATCAGCACCCCTCCCCCACCACCACCAAAACATAATCCATGGGATTCACGATCACATTGTGATTCACATCTATACCCTGTCTTACAATAACCCACAGGACTACAGTTACTTAAGAAGCATTGTGATTCACATCTATACCCTGTCTTACAATAACCCACAGGACTACAGTTACTTCAGAAGCATTGTGATTCACATCTATACCCTGTCTTACAATAACCCACAGGACTACAGTTACTTAAGAAGCATTGTGATTCACATCTATACCCTGTCTTACAATAACCCACAGGATTCACATCTATACCCTGTCTTACAATAACCCACTACAGTTACTTAAGAAGCATTGTGATTCACATCTATACCCTGTCTTACAATAACCCACAGGACTACAGTTACTTAAGAAGCATTGTGATTCACATCTATACCCTGTCTTACAATAACCCACAGGACTACAGTTACTTAAGAAGCATTGTGATTCACATCTATACCCTGTCTTACAATAACCCACAGGACTACAGTTACTTAAGAAGCATTGTGATTCACATCTATACCCTGTCTTACAATAACCCACAGGACTACAGTTACTTAAGAAGCATTGTGATTCACATCTATACCCTGTCTTACAATAACCCACAGGACTACAGTTACTTAAGAAGCATTGTGATTCACATCTATACCCTGTCTTACAATAACCCACAGGACTACAGTTACTTAAGAAGCATTGTGATTCACATCTATACCCTGTCTTACAATAACCCACAGGACTACAGTTACTTCAGAAGCATTGTGATTCACATCTATAACAATACCCTGTCTTACCCACAGGACTACAGTTACTTAAGAAGCATTGTGATTCACATCTATTCACATTTTATTATTTAACTGTAAAAAAATGAACAACTTATTTATTTACTAATTTGCAGGTCCCAAGCCTCCTATTACACAGGAAATGTAGGTGCAATAATTAAATGTTGTCATTAATTAAAAGCATCTCTTTTAAATGAGTGTACCAGGATATTAGTTTATATTGAAAATGCAACAAGGACATTTTTTTACTAGGTCCTTTTTAACTAGGTTTTGAGGTTAAAAAAAAATAAGATGAAAAAAAGCTACTGTGTACAGACATTTCTGTTTGTGCTAATTAACACTGATGAAGACATTATCCACCCTTGACCTGCGGTCCTTTCACTCAGTTGTTTAAACAGACCTATACTCAAAATCACTTCTCTAAAAGGGTCAAGCAATCGCTTCTGAAATAGGTTGTGTTTTGAGTTTACATTTTTAACATGTTATTGCTCTGATTTTTGGCCTAAAAGTATCATCCTGCTGTAAAAACGAAGAGCTAAACAAATTCCATTTTCAACCGTTCGGAATTTTAAAAATGGACACGGCAAAGGATCTTAAAACCACCTCTCCTTCAGGAATTTAAACATTTCAGATTCTTACAATCATTTAGATTTATTATAATTATATTCACTTGCAGAAATGTGCCAAATGTGGATTGTTTTCACGTTATAAATAAATATTATTCTAACAAATGTGCATTTCGGGAGACAACAAGGTCTCCCTTATAATACTGTCGGGGTCTCCCTTATAATAGTGAGTCAGAAATCATCATTATGCTCTTGTCAGATATCAATCTTCTTGAGTGGCCGCAGGTGATCAGTAGCAAGGTCAAGGTCATGGACATTGGAATGCAAGACAGCAGCATCCAGCAGGCTGCCACAGTGCACCGTTCAGAAGGAGAAGCCTCCTTTCAGGATCTCATGGAGATCTTTCAGAAAACTGTGGCCTGGCCAAATTCCCACCCTGGACCGACAAATTCTCCACGCCCAATGTCACCACAGCGAACCTACACTGGTCCTGCCTGCTCAAATAAAGAATGTGAAGTCTTGCTGAATTGAAGAATGGTTTGAATGCAAATGAAACCAACTTAATTAAGCTGAATGCTTGTGTGTACTACACAAGGTTGATTGCTTGTGTACACACTATCACAAGGTTGTCCAAGTCAGGAAGAGAGCTCGTCACTAATGCGAGCCAGTTCAGCTCACTCAGTCAAGGTGGTTGGGGTCTTGTGCTGAACAGAACTGCAAGGGCCTTGAGAACATTGATGCAGCAGGGTAATGAAAGACCACGATGGAAGTCTATTAAACTATCAACTATCTTGCCAATGCAAACCCCAATATATAAATCCACCTTTTTAGTGCATTTACACTTTTGTTGAGGACCCTGGTTCTATTAATGATACTACTTAGATCGACCTCCTTCTATGTATTTAAAATATGCCTGCTTATACTGTGAAATCCTGCCATCCTGCTTCGTTTTAAAAACAGGGAACATCAATGGCAGATTCCCAATTCCTTCTAGTGCCATCTTTGTACCCTGCATGCTTGCCTTGCTACAGACACATAGCCATATTCCAAATGATTCCATTGTTGTTTTTATTAAGCTGTTTAAAGCAATTCAATTTTGATTTATAATCTTAATGAGTTCAGTCTTCTACAACCGAAGTGGAAGTCAAGTAAAGCACTTAGAGCATCTCTCGTCAGTGAACATCTATCCCCCAGTTTGAAGAACTCGAAGGTCATCTGCAGTTTAACAGGTCCGGCGTGGCGCTGTCTTGTAGATACAGCACAAATCAGCAATGAAAGGAATTCATACAGCTGGCCTTTTGGGTTGATTGTGTTAAACAAAACCTTTGCAGTGAGCAACCGCTGCAGATCTGCTGTGCCAGACAACACTTCAGTGTGGCCCAGGAAACACACCCTTTCTCACATAAACACCATTTACAAGCAATCACAACAAAGTGGCTAAAATACTCAAAACTCATTTTTTATTGTTCCATTTAGGCCAGAGGTGGCATTACTAACCTTACATCAAGTGCGCTCAATTTTTGTAAAGTTAAAAACAACAAGCATTCTGCTTCGTTAACAGAATTTCTCCAATTCTTGGAATTAATTAAAGGCCATTTTCTTTAATTGGGGGAGTCATTACTGTGTGAGAAGCACTGCCTTTCCCAAAGGAGACTATAAGTATGTGCCCATTGTGGGTAATCCCAAACTACAAGCAGAGAGTGGAGATAACAGGAGCTCATGATGTGCTGCTGAAGTGTATTGCTCCATGTGGCTCTTTGCCCTGCTCACTTGTAATGCATGTGTTCCATTGGGCAGTGTATGGAATCCATCAAAGCTGTTGCTCTGGTGCTAAAAAAAAGGCAGTGTTCCAAAGTGGTCTGATGAATGATTTGGGTGTGCATCCGAGGTACATTATGTTTGTTATACTAACATACGGGAAGCAAGCCAAAGATTCCCATGGTCATGGGTCTATTTTTATAGACAGACGTTTGATCTCTTTGACCTCTGAGCAGCAGAGTGTCCTGTATTGTCTAACCCAGGAGGCCAATGAAACTCAGATCTCAGGTGCAATTTACTCATAGGCAGCCACTACAGTTATAAAAGGAGAGGCGGACGCACAAGGTGGAGGTAGAAGGAAAATAAAAACAAAATAAAAACAAAATATTTACACATAGATAGATAGATAGATAGATAGATAGATAGATAGATAGATAGATAGATAGATAGATAGTGTAGATAGATAGATAGATATACACACACCCACACACGGCTTTACATGGATTTCAACTGCTAAACAGGACACTGGTCAGTATTAATTACATGTCATGCTGCCATTGTGAATGTGAAGCCCCAGTGGTACAGTGCACCGGTTACTGTAGTTGTAAAGGTCAAGCAGCGTTTAAAAGATTCCACACTGACCTTTGCCCACGGGAGTGTGGCATTATGGGCAGGCCTCAGAGAGTTCCGGAGGTCAGCAGGCTCCCGTTTCCCTTTGTGCCCGGGGAGTCACGTGTTGCGACTGGGTATCAGCACGCCTCCGTACTCTTGGACGTGGACTTGAAGTTACTTGATGTCAGCAGAAAGAGAGGAATATAGCATACTGTATCAGTAATAGAGGGTGAGGGACAGACTTCCAGCCTGGTATGTGGCCTCTGGTGCTCAGCCTTGCAAGTGTCATGCAGCTCTTTTCCAGTTCGCCCCTCAGCTGATAAAAGATATTTTCTTGATTTTGCTCACTGCTCTGTGAAATAAGGGATTTATTAGTGTCTTTTCTGAGCCCTTCACTTAGTTACATATCAGAAACTTTATAGAAAACAGTCCACCTTCCACTGAGGAGGAGGGGGTGGGGGTGGGGGTAGGAGACATCACATAAAGGATCCATTGTGTCAAGATGTTTTAAGAAGGTTTTGACTTTCTGCGCAACACAACGCAAAGCCCTGAGAGGGAACAGAAGCATGTGTGATACATGCTGTCATTGTGAGGCTGCATGTAATGTTCTGACAATACCCTCTCGAGGAACATTGCATTCAGTTCTGAAAAGGGTACTGATTTTAAACAAACAATGAATTATGTGAACAGTAATGATTTGTATAACCGCTAGAAGGTTCATGTATAAGCAGGGACCATTTTGGCAACAGTACCTAGCAATAAGTTGTTTTGAAGTCATGACAGCAATGTCAAACAATATACCAATGTCAAAAATAATATATATTTATTACAGTTTGCAGTGGCAGATCATTACTATTATTAGTGCATGTACAATGTTTGGAAATTTAAAGCATTCTTTTTAGGATTCTGGAGAAGAACATTACAGAAAGTTTGAACCAATCCTTGTTGATGTTCATGCTCCCTGACATTGCGATCAGGCCTCTCTCCCCACGTCTGTGTTTCCATGGTACTCTTAGGGGGCGTCATCGAGCCACTGCAAATTATGCTTACAAATATTTCAAGTTGCAAATCCCTTTAAAATGGAAACCTGCTTTTTTAAATGCCTTCCTGCCTTCCAAAAAATTGTGAGGGTCTGTAACCAATTCTCCTGTAATGTTGTGAAGCTGACATCCTAGGATCCTTCAAGAAGCTGTTTGATGAGATTCTGGGATCAATAAGCTACTAACAGCTAAACGAGCAAGATGGGCCGAATGGCCTCCTCTCGTTTGTAAACTTTCTTATGTTCTTATGTCTAGAGGACAGGCAACTGCCCCACTTCTTTACCTCAGTGTTTACCCAACAGCATGGAAGACAGAGGTCCACTCTTTACGCCTGCTCTCTTAACAGTGGTCAAATTATATGTATTTTGTCCAACAGAAAATGCAAAAAAAAATAATGAATAGGAGCAATGGAGCAATCTACAGCCCAAACACCCTACATACATCATAGAGCATCCCTAAGAAAAAATAGTGTTGAATAGAACAGAGCCTCCCATGACATGAGTAGAGCTCTCAATGAGCTCCCATGATATGAGTAGAGCACTCAATGAGCTCCCATGACATGAGTAGAGCACTCAATGAGCTCCCATGACATGAGTAGAGCACTCAGTGAGCTCCCATGACATGAGTAGAGCACTCAGTGAGCTCCCATGACACGAGTAGAGCTCTCAGTGAGCTCCCATGGCTTGAGTAGAGCACTCAATGAGCTCCCATGACACAGGTTCAACAGTCTGCTGGCATTGGTGTTCAAAGACATATTACATCTCAGATATTGTCCTTGCTGTGTAATCATGGCATAGCCCTGAGTGCACTTAAGAAATTGTACATGCAAATAGGGTGCCCATATTATAACTGGCTCAAATACCATTGCTGTACTTATTTATTTCTATGCTGCAAGCTGGCAGAACATCGCATCAGAGGTTAACCATTTCAAGTGATCAGTTATGCAAATAAAAAATATAGAATGTGCTCCATGGATATACGGCAGATCTTACCTTTACTTGAGAGAGAGGGACTGTAATACCAACTTACTAACAAATGAGTTACCAAGCCTTTCCTTAGATCCTCTCTGTGCAGTCTGTCCGAATCATGCAAAAGTGTAATCCCACCCAGCACAAATATAAAATCCAGGTTTTTAACGCATAGCTGATTTTGCAGAAGACAGTTTATCAGAGTGTGTGGGGGGTTTCTGTTTGATTTGACATCAGCAGCTAGGCAGGGGGATGCTAATCAATATGTTCAGGGCTTTGCAGAGATCTGGAAAGTGTATTCAAGCACAGTTAGTCACCAGACAGATGAGGGCTGAAGTGGGCTTTTGGGTTAGGGCTTTTGGCATTTCTAACCACCAGCCCAGATATTAAAAATGAAGAAGCACATCTGGGAATCCAAAGGAATTCTCTGTGTTGCTCTAATGTATACTGATCCATAGAGAGTAATGTAAACCAGCGAACACATGCTGATGAAGTGGCTTTGCCTCTGACATGACAGCCAGCGTGTGTTACTAACCTCCATGTGATCCACACTCTGTTTCACAATTATATACAGCAGTGCTGCTCTGTATTCAAAATATTCTGGATTAGTTTGTATAACAGAAGCTTGCATTCAATTATTTATTGTCATTGGCAAGTTTTAAAATGTAACCTGATCCTTCATGTGTGTAAATATGGAATTCAAAATGCACACAATTAGAATCATTGTAGTTGGCTTGTTATTTATTTATGCTTTAAGAAGTTGAAACTCTGGGTTATGTTACTATATCTCTAGAGTAAAATATCCTATGTACTGGCTGTTCTGAGTTGTTTTCTGCTACTTTGTTTCTGGACATACAGTGCTGCAGAGTTCGTTCTGGGGAGAAGGCTTAATAAAACGTCAGGTTTTCCAGCTGCCAGTGGTTTGTTTTTTTCTTGTTTGTTTGTTTGTGTGTGACTGGCAGGGTTTTCTGCCCCTCAGACACAGTAGAAGCTGCAGCGGACTTTCGTTTTGCAGGGGTCCAGTCACCACACTGGGAAGCTCTGCTGTTCATCAGAGCTGCTCAAGTCAGATGTCAGTGAAGACGTCAAAGTTTTTTTAGTTTCAAATTCCAGACAAAGGGACAGTGTAAGGATTTCTCATACAGACGGCACCACAGCTTATAATTTGAGCTGTTTTACACCCATGTATTCAACATAAACATGCATTTTACTTCACACTCAGAAATCTTCAACTACCCATGCAATGGAAATAGAAGAGGCCACCACCAGGAAAAAACAGACAAAAAACAAACAAACACAGGCACCCAAAATAGCAATTTTGCAAGTAGTGTGTTGGTCACTGTATGAATTGCTATGTATGGCTGTGGCAGAGCAAAGCTCTGCTCTTTAGAAATTGGCAGGGATGGGGTTAACTTCCCCTACCTGCCTGGGTTTATTATGTTCAGGTGGCTGGGGTTGATTAGTTGATTAGGTTGATTAACGATCAATCAGCGCCCAGCCACCTGATATAAAAGGAGGCCTCTGCTTCTCATTTGGAGAAGGGAGCTGAGGAAGCAGGTTGGTGTTTGTTTTGTGGTTTTTGAATTTTCTAAATCCAGTGAAGGCATTGCCCAGCCTGGAAACTTTATTTTTGTGAGTTTTGTTTTTGCTTTATTTGTGTTTGAGTATCTGTTATTTTGCCCTTGTGCACTTTATTTTTGTTTATTTATAATAAAATTGTTATTTTTTTGAACTGCAGACTGTCTCTGGGCCTCTATCCACTCGCCAGCCTGCCACAATGGCATATACTGTACACATGTTGTTTACAGCAAAGTAATGCATCTTACAATAAATACATTGAATACAATTGTGCACAAGAGGAGAACAGGTTGTACAGAAAAAGCTGTTGCAAGGTCATTTCATCCCAAAAAAAAGAATAACCCATATAAAACCCTTTCTCTAGAAATCTACAAGAGATGTTAAATGTTGAAACCTTTAAACTGTCCTGCAATGCATGTGCAAGTACTCACAATAACTGCGAATAGCTGCCTGTCCAGACAAACACGAGGAAAGAGAGAGGGAGAGAATGGAGGAGCAAAGAGAGAGGGAGAGAATTGAGGAGGAAAGAGAGAGGGAAAGAATTGAGGAGGAAAGAGAGGGAGAGAATTGAGGAGGAAAGAGAGAGGGAGAGAATTGAGGAGAAAAGAGAGAGGGAGAGAATTGAGGAGGAAAGAGAGAGGGAGAGAATTGAGGAGGAAAGAGAGAGGGAGAGAATTGAGGAGGAAAGAGAGAGGGAGAGAATTGAGGAGGAAAGAGAGAGGGAAAGAATTGAGGAGGAAAGAGAGGGAGAGAATTGAGGAAAGAGAGAGGGAGGGAATTGAGGAGTAAAGAGAGAGGGAGAGAATTGAGGAGGAAAGAGAGAGGGAGAGAATTGAGGAGGAAAGAGAGGGAGAGAATTGAGGAGGAAAGAAAGGGAGAGAATTGAAGAGGAAAGAGAGAGGGAAAGAATTGAGGAGGAAAGAGAGGGAGATAATTGAGGAGGAAAGAGGGGAGAGAATTGAGGAGGAAAGAGAGAGAGAGAGTTGAGGAGGAAAGAGAGAAGGAGGGAATTGAAAGGGAAAGAGAGAGGGAGAGAATTGAGGAGGAAAGAGAGAGAGAGAATTGAGGAGGAAAGAGAGAGGGAGAGAATTGAGGAGGAAAGAGAGGGAGAGAATTGAGGAGGAAAGAGAGAGGGAGAGAATTGAGGAGGAAAGAGAGAGGGAGAGAATTGAGGAGGAAAGAGAGAGGGAGGGAATTGAGGGGGAAAGAGAGAGGGAGAGAATTGAGGAGGAAAGAGAGAGAAGGAGGGAATTGAAAGGGAAAGAGAGAGAGAGAATTGAGGAGGAAAGAGAGAGGGAGAGAATTGAGGAGGAAAGAGAGGGAGAGAATTGAGGAGGAAAGAGAGAGAGAGAATTGAGGAGGAAAGAGAGAGGGACAGAATTGAAGAGGAAAGAGAGAGAAGGAGGGAATTGAAAGGGAAAGAGAGAGAGAGAATTGAGGAGGAAAGAGAGAGGGAGAGAATTGAGGAGGAAAGAGAGAGGGAGAGAATTGAGGAGGAAAGAGAGAGGGAGGGAATTGAGGAGGAAAGAGAGAGAAGGAGGGAATTGAAAGGGAAAGAGAGGGCAGGAATTGAGGAGGAAAGAGAGAGGGAGTGAACTTAGACAAAGGGTGTGCAGCCCCAATAATGGAGGAGGGGCGAGTAGAAGAATAAGAGATGAAGGGTAAAGGTTAGTAACCCTCATGCTGAGCAGCACTTCACAACCAGCCAGAGACTGAAGTGTGTAATCAGGAGGGTGCGGAGGCCAGGCCAGTAATGTATACACCTGTCACAAAGAAGCACACTGGGGCAAAGGTCACACAGTAATGTGTTTTGTCATCAGGGTTTTACTTTGGGGTAAAAAAAAAAAAAACATCATGAAGTGTAGAGGAGCCAAGAGTAAGTGTCAGTTCAGTAATTAAACTATTGCACGCTGTACCTGCAACTAAACTGCTCATTAACTAACAACTGATGATGCACGTAATGTGCACTTCTTATTATTAACTGTTTACAACTAACGTAGTTACATGGGAGTATGTGCTGCTCATGTTTTGTCAATGGTTAGTTACTTGTATATTAACATAAAGTATGCCCTGCTTTCACTCTCAGCTTGTCTTCAAGCGAAACAGCCTGCTGTCTCTATAGACCCTGTCGTTTGTTCGTCAAAACTGCGCTGTGTCGTGTTACCACAGAATGTGGAATGAAGGTGAATAGCCTCCAAACTAAAAAGCTATTGAATTTGGCTGCAGCTTGGCTGCAAAAAAATAAAAAGTGACACCCATTTGCCCCCTGTTTTATTTAAAGACACAAATGGAAACTTTTTTCAGAGAGAAAGCTGGTCTCCTTGTAGTAGCAAACAGTGTGAGTGTGTCTTAGGCCTTACTATACATTTTATTAGACATGAGGAGTGTAATTCTGCTGGGAATATCTCCTGCACATATCTGAATAGCTCTTCACTGCTCCCTGGTGTCCAGACTGATGTTCACATCTGAGTCGTCTCGTCAGACAGAATCATTGCGATACTAACACTGACTTCCTTGATCTATTCCTTACTTTGTATAAAACTGGACAGTAAAACTTTTTGTGAATTAGCCTCCTGTAATTCAGTGTTAGTTTTTTTCTTGGCACAAATGAAAGCAGAATGCAGATAAGCCAGGGTCTCGGAATAACCTCTAAAGAGATGATTTCCAAACAGCACTGGTTTGTCATTAGTGGGGAATGCCAATAAACCTCTTCCACCACTCCCTAGAGTGGGCATATTAACGAGGCTTGCCAGAGAGCAGGAGGATGTGGGATGCAGTAAATAATGTGTTTCAGCCTGGCCGGTGCACAGCGTGGCTCGGAGATACCTGTGCCTCAGGACCATGTGGCCTCTTCAGTGGAAGTCTCACATCACACACAGTGAAGGTTAGCATGCTCTGTACCAGAGGAGCTCGCTCTGATTCATTTCCTCTTGTGGCTGTTGCCTCCCTTTGAAGTGGTCTCTGCTTGTACAAAATATGAAATTCCCATGGCCAGCATAGTGCTAGTACACAACCACCTGCACAGTGGTCAGGAAGCAGTTTTAAGTCTTTTTAAGGCTTTGCGATACCATCTGTACAAAGCAACGCTTTCCAAATGTAGAGATAAACAAGTCTAGACACTGAGTTTCCTTTTGGCATGCATGCATATATATATATATATATATATATATATATATATATATATATATATATATATATACACACACACACACACACACACACACACACACACACACACACACACACACACAAAGTAATTTATTTTCTATAAGTTTTTTTCACTTGTGTGGTAGGATGTGTAGATAAATTAAAAAAATATATATTTTAATGCATATTAATTCCAGGCTATAAGACAACAAAAGGTGAAAAATGTGAAAGGGGGTGGACACTTTCTATAGGCACTGTGTGAAGCAAGTTTCACATCAACAGCTCATTGGCTCATTGGACACATACATAATGTTATTTACATTTTAAATAGTGAGCAGATAGTACTGTTTGAGTAGTATTGTTCCTTGGGATAACAAAATACATGGTGCTCAGTGTTTGCTATTTGAGTTGAGTTAAAATTGCCAAAATGAGTTGATTAAGAATCTGTATAAATAGTCATTTGAAAAGACATGATTCTAATTAATGCAAGAACAGCGAAAGATATGACCATGCCACGTTTCAGTAATGAAGATCATCTGATTGCTATCGACATGATAGAAGGCGACCTGTCTGTAAGAGTAGTTGCCCGAAGAATCACCGGCTCTGTGAGGGAGAGGCCACGTCCTGGAAGGCAGAGGGTCACCACACCGGCCCAGGACCATTATGCAGACTGTTGAGTTGCTCAAGCCAACCGGTGGAAGTGTGATGATGTGGGGAGGAATCTAAAGAACTCCTTGGTGCAGATTGAGGGCAACCTTACTGCTCAGCGATATACTGACCAAGTCCTTGAGGTTTTTCTGTTCCGGAAGGGTCAATTTTCCAGAAGGATAATGCAAGACCACACAGTGCTAGGATTACAATTGATTACTTAAAGAAAACAATGTCGAGGTCTTGCTGTGGCCAGCTTTATCTCCTGACCTGATTCCATAGAACATCTGTGGGACAAAATCGCCAGTGCCATCCATAGGAGACAACCGCGACCAGCCAACCTTCGTCAGCTAGCTGCAGCTGCACAGGAAGTGTGGCAGAACATCCCACAGCAGTCTATCCAGTGCCTCAACGCTGCCAGGATTGTGTTAATGCTTAGGGAGGTCATACCTGATACTAACTTTGTAATGTTTTCATTTTGACAGTGTGTCACGTTTCATACTGAAAACTTATCATGATTCTTTGATCTGTATTTTTGTTCACATTTTCTGTGATTCTGTTTGATATATATGTTTAAAATATTTGATTAACTTCATTAGACCTGAGTGTTGCGTTTTTTTTTGCATGTATATATATAGTATATATATATATATATATATATATATATATATATATATATATATATATATATATATATATATATATATCAATATATATATATATATATATATGTAAACCTGGGGCACCCAATAAAGTTACCAAACCAGAAATAAACAACTAAGACTTAATTCAGGGGCTTGAATGAAGTATTACATTGTTTCGGATTTGTTTCAGATGTTTAACTTCTGTGTTGTCCCCCCCCACGGTCTTTGAGAGAAATGCTGATGACAGTTTGGAGTAAACAGTTTTGAGAATCCGTGCCTGTGTGTCAGAACTGTACAGAAATGCTGATGACGGTTTGGAGTAAACAGTTTTGAGAATCCGTGCCTGTGTGTCAGAACTGTACAGAAATGCTGATGACAGTTTGGAGTAAATAGTTTTGAGAATCCGTGCCTGTGTGTCAGACCTGTGCAGAAATGCTGATGACGGTTTGGAGTAAATAGTTTTGAGAATCCGTGCCTGTGTGTCAGACCTGTGCAGAAATGTCTACTTGGGGCCCAGGGGACACAGACGTAGTAGATTCTCTGCAAACAGGAAGCAGACAGGCAAGAGGGGATATGGTATCTCTGTTTATCTAATCAGGAGGCAAACGCTGTACTGCTCTCACTGACACTGTGTTTGCTGTTGCTATCTGCTGTGTTGTGCAGTGCCACACGTAGCAGAGCTTACACTGATGTGGAGCAGAAAACACCAAGACTCGAGGGTGCTGCGTGTACTGTATCTAGCAAGCTGTCTGAGGGGGGCTTTGTTCAGGATAGAGAATCAAACAGGTTTGTATACTGCATGCTTTAAGCAGCTATTCAGGAAGTAACACTTGATTTAAATAGAAAATAAAGACTAAACTACACTAGGCTTGGCTGGACCCCCAAACCCTATTTTGACCCAGGGACTCAAAGCCAGGTATTTTCACAGGGTTGCAGGACAGCCCTTCCCACATGTAAACAGATGGTAACCTACCCACTCCACTTAACATACACTGCAGCAGATGCCAAATAAAATACAGCACTTCAGGTGTAGAGACACACAGCCTCACAGCAGTGCCTGCTGAACGCTGGCCCCAAGTTACACATACAGTCAGACGGGTTTCAAGTCTACACCAGCAGGTCAGACTATTAATAGACTACTGCGTCTCCATTAGTTTCAATTTGAAGGGCGCAGTGCCAGTACAGCTGTGTCAGTTTAGCTCAGTCAAGGATGGCAGTGTGTTGATCAGTGTAGCCTTCAGAGCTGCTGAGGTTAAAGCTGGGCACTTCTCACTAATAAGATTTATAAAGAGCCAACTGGAATCTTACAATTCTCCCCCACTGTTTCAAGCAATACCCAAAGCGAAGCACAACAATGAAGCCAGCTTGAGGAATGTGTTTGTTTAATCCTCCGTCATGAGAACAGAACATCGGAAATCACATTGTGTTGTAGAACATGGCACTGGGCTTTGGAAATGGCGCAGGAATAGCCCCTGGTGTCTTTTTAACCCCTTCAGATACACAAGGAATTGAACACTTGTACAAACAGTTTTTTTTCTGAAAAAACATTTCAGTGTGACTCAAATAACACAAGGAGGAAACTGGCAAATTGGATGACCAGAGCTAACCTGTCATTACATTTTAAACCCTGTTTTGTGCCCATTGCAAAAATAAGAAAGTTGGCATATTCTTTTTTTTTTGTGGGACACATAGGTCCCTTATGAAGGGTTAACCCTGTCACCGCTTCAGGGGCACTTGGCATAGATCTCACTTTGCTTAAAGTGCCCTTAAAGAGAAAAACTGAGACCTATCCACAGCAGTTCAACAGAGCCAGGAGAATTGAGTTGAAATGTGGCTGTTGTTAACACTGTCTGCATTCTGCACTAACCCAGTTACTCCTTGAGTATAGCTCAAACCCAATTGTTAAAAGCTGATGCAAACCCCTTGACACTGTTTGAAAAAACAAACCATGTGGACAGGGCAATGCTGTTCACAAAACCCCACTCCTGTAATTGAATGTTCTGTGTTTGGCCAGGCTTTTCAGATGCAAGCTGAAGGACCCAGGTATTTTCACCCTGCACAGCTCAGTGTGTCAGGTCTGGGCTGTTTCAACGAGCAGACAGAGTCCCAGCACTGTTAAAATGCAGAAGCAGAAACACTGGGGGTGGCGTCTGGCGTTCACTGGGTTAGTGAAGGAGTGTCTAAGCTGTCTAAGCTGTCGGTGGGTTAGTCCACTGGGTTTAACACATGGTTACACCGTTGCTGTATATTCGAGGGGTCACTGAAACAAGGCCCTGGTCCCACACGAGTCTGTGTTGCCTCAAAATAAGGGTTAGAGACTCGAGACACTGAGCAGCAGGTAATCGTCACAGATCATTAAACTAAAGCTTATTTTTATTTTGTGACGATCCATTATCCCATTACTGAACAACCAAAACAGAACCAAAAAAAAAATCAAATGATCACAGTCAAGTTCTATCTGAAACTACTGATCTGCATTAGACACTTCAGAAAAACAATACAGAAAACACCAAGCAACATATACGTGGCGAAGGCAGAATGTAAAACTGGTGCAATTTAGAACAACAACAACATATTGGAGCAGTTCTTAACAGAAACCCAATGCAAACAATGATGTTCCCAAATGCCATCTATTCATTATTAATGTAACATTTCCTCAATCACGTTAAACCAATTACAATCGCTCCAAAATGTTCTTATGTCTACACACAGAGAGAACTTAATTTAGGGTGCCCCCTGCTGGGCGGTAGAAGAAAATAGGTGCTATAAAACATTACAAACATTTCAACTTTAAATACACCACTTGAAACATTTGCTTTTCAAAAAAAATGATATTTCTATTGGCATTTATCATAGTTTTCAGTTTCAGTTTGAATGTGTCAGTAGGTATGGCTTGTTGATTGGTTTGAATGTGTCAGTAGGTATGGATTGTTGATTGGTTTGAATGTGTCAGTAGGTATGGATTGTTGATTGGTTTGAATGTGTCAGTAGGTGTGGATTGTTGATTGGTTTGAATGTGTCAGTAGGTATGGATTGTTGATTGGTTTGAATGTGTCAGTAGGTATGGATTGTTGATTGGTTTGAATGTGTCAGTAGGTATGGATTGTTGATTGGTTTGAATGTGTCAGTAGGTATGGATTGTTGATTGGTTTGAATGTGTCAGTAGGTATGGATTGTTGATTGGTTTGAATGTGTCAGTAGGTATGGATTGTTGATTGGTTTGAATGTGTCAGTAGGTATGGATTGTTGATTGGTTTGAATGTGTCAGTAGGTATGGATTGTTGATTGGTTTGAATGTGTCAGTAGGTATGGATTGTTGATTGGTTTGAATGTGTCAGTAGGTATGGATTGTTGATTGGTTTGAATGTGTCAGTAGGTATGGATTGTTGATTGGTTTGAATGTGTCAGTAGGTATGGATTGTTGATTGGTTTGAATGTGTCAGTAGGTGTGGATTGTTGATTGGTTTGAATGTGTCAGTAGGTATGGATTGTTGATTGGTTTGAATGTGTCAGTAGGTATGGATTGTTGATTGGTTTGAATGTGTCAGTAGGTATGGATTGTTGATTGGTTTGAATGTGTCAGTAGGTATGGATTGTTGATTGGTTTGAATGTGTCAGTAGGTATGGATTGTTGATTGGTTTGAATGTGTCAGTAGGTATGGATTGTTGATTGGTTTGAATGTGTCAGTAGGTATGGATTGTTGATTGGTTTGAATGTGTCAGTAGGTATGGATTGTTGATTGGTTTGAATGTGTCAGTAGGTATGGATTGTTGATTGGTTTGAATGTGTCAGTAGGTATGGATTGTTGATTGGTTTGAATGTGTCAGTAGGTATGGATTGTTGATTGGTTTGAATGTGTCAGTAGGTATGGATTGTTGATTGGTTTGAATGTGTCAGTAGGTATGGATTGTTGATTGGTTTGAATGTGTCAGTAGGTATGGATTGTTGATTGGTTTGAATGTGTCAGTAGGTATGGATTGTTGATTGGTTTGAATGTGTCAGTAGGTATGGATTGTTGATTGGTTTGAATGTGTCAGTAGGTATGGATTGTTGATTGGTTTGAATGTGTCAGTAGGTATGGATTGTTGATTGGTTTGAATGTGTCAGTAGGTATGGATTGTTGATTGGTTTGAATGTGTCAGTAGGTGTGGATTGTTGATTGGTTTGAATGTGTCAGTAGGTATGGATTGTTGATTGGTTTGAATGTGTCAGTAGGTATGGATTGTTGATTGGTTTGAATGTGTCAGTAGGTATGGATTGTTGATTGGTTTGAATGTGTCAGTAGGTATGGATTGTTGATTGGTTTGAATGTGTCAGTAGGTATGGATTGTTGATTGGTTTGAATGTGTCAGTAGGTATGGATTGTTGATTGGTTTGAATGTGTCAGTAGGTATGGATTGTTGATTGGTTTGAATGTGTCAGTAGGTATGGATTGTTGATTGGTTTGAATGTGTCAGTAGGTATGGATTGTTGATTGGTTTGAATGTGTCAGTAGGTATGGATTGTTGATTGGTTTGAATGTGTCAGTAGGTATGGATTGTTGATTGGTTTGAATGTGTCAGTAGGTATGGATTGTTGATTGGTTTGAATGTGTCAGTAGGTGTGGATTGTTGATTGGTTTGAATGTGTCAGTAGGTATGGATTGTTGATTGGTTTGAATGTGTCAGTAGGTATGGATTGTTGATTGGTTTGAATGTGTCAGTAGGTATGGATTGTTGATTGGTTTGAATGTGTCAGTAGGTATGGATTGTTGATTAGTTTGAATGTGTCAGTAGGTATGGATTGTTGATTGTGTGCCCAATCAGTATGGAACTGCTCTATTATATTTAAGAGAGCATGTGGCTGATCAGTGACTGTAAGGCAGTGGTTCTCAACCCTGTGTCTTCTGGTTTTCATTCCAACTGAGCTCTCAATTACTAAACTAGACCCTTCATTGAACTATCAATTTGCTTAATTAGACCTTTTTAATTGTTTTGCAGTTTGATATTCATATGATTGATAACTGTAGCTGCTTTATTTATCAACAGTCCTGGAGTTAAGTCATGAGTTAAAGTGGGCAGTTTGTGTACAGGACCCAGTATGTCAGACCCTGATGTTGTGCTTACCTTTAAAGCTATAGTGCCCATGTACCACATTACAGTAGTTTTGCTGTGTATCGAACCAAAAATCTCAAGATAATTCTGGTATTCACCACTAGGTGGTAGAATTGAACCGATATAAACTGATCTGGAGAGAGCCAATTAGATCGAAAACAGGTTTGTGTTCAGACCAGCCTTGACCGGATGGTAGAAGTTAAGAACATGCAGAGTCTTTTTTGTATTTATATAGTGCATGTGAAACATAATAAACCAAAGATTTCCAGACTTTACTCGAAGGCGAGTGAGCTGTTTCTTCAGGAAGCTCAATGTCTGTTTTGACACTGATAGAAATACATGAATTCAGTATCCAGCAATCCATATGAGAAAGTCTGATGTTGGATTACATAAACTCTCCTGAAACAATTAGTGCTGTGTGCTTTTACAGATCCTTGTCTGTTTACTGGTTTATTTAATCCTAATGCACTGTCTGTGCTCACCTGCATTTCCACATGTCAGTCC
>NC_054543.1:48261024-48301024 GCF_017654505.1 Polyodon spathula
TAGAAATCTGAAACATTTCATATCAGTGTTTGATAGATTTTTTTTTTCTGCAAGATAACTACAAATTGTTAAGAAACCTGCAGTTCTGCATACAGGTCTTGTAAAGATCCACAGACTGCTCACATACTGTAGGGAAGATGGAATGTTAATTGATCGTAACCCAATATATAAGATTACTACCTCGGTTCTAAGAATTTGGTTTATTCTGTTATTATTATATATATTATTATTTATAAGAGGTTATGTCTCCAATCCTGGTCCTGGAGGGCCGGTGTCCCTCCTGTTTTTTGTTCCAACTGTACCCTAAATTACTTAATTGAACCAATTACTTGTGGATTAGAAACTTAATTTGACCAATGAATTAATTTAGGGTACAGTTGGAACAGAAACCCGGAGGGACACCAGCCCTCCAGGACCAGGATTGGAGACCCCTGATTTAATTTATAAAATGGCCAAAACTACTCCTGCTAAATTCACAGCAGCACCATAATTAAAATGGATTCCTAGGATCACTGCTGAAAGAATTAATGAATTTAACAAATTCAGCCAATCTGCCCAAAGACCAGATGCACATAGGCCAGTGGCGGTCCTTCCAGTCCTGGTCTTTGTTCCAACCCTGTTCTAAATGATTTAAATGAACCATTTAAACCTCAATCCAGACCTGAAGCAGTGCATTATATAATTGTATCTGTTAAACCTGCAGTGGCACAGCCCTCCACGATCCTGACTGGACACCCCTGATATAGCATAGAGCTGACCCGCTGAAATTCCACGTCATGTTCTTAATTAGTGTTCCAGCAGATGGCAGTGTTGCGCACTGTTCTAAGTTACTGAAGTCCTAAAGAATTTCTATATCTCTAATAGAGATAACTGTACCGTACACGGATAACAAAAGTATACCATACAGCTAATTATTGTACATTTACTTTAATAAAATTAATTGTTATACTAACCATATGCCTTAGCCATGTCCATCATGAAAATGGGGTAAAACTGGGTTTTTTTTTGTTTTTTTTTTGTAAAATGACAATTTTCAAAGTGTCGTATTTTAACATCTGTAATAAGTGCCTTTGTGTTTTAAAGTCTGCAATGCTTTACTGATACAATCCAGAATAGAGGAATTGTTCAGTTCTGAGTACAACAGATTCTGCAAAAAGAGACAGAATTATAGATTTACACATTGCAATTGAATCTTAAATCTAGCAGCATCCATTGTATGCGATTATTCATTAATGTTACACTGATTGTTCTATTTCAATACCAGCAGAGAAAACAGAAAATAAAGGCAAAAATGCATTGTATTTTTATTTATTATTATTATTATTATTATTATTATTATTATTATTATTATTATTATTAGTAGTAGTAGTAGTAGTAGTAGTAGTAGTAGATGCTTTTGTTTAATTGAGTTACTTGAAATGTTCACTTCCAAACGGTTAAGATCATTGAGTTTTTAAGTTTAAGTTTTAGTTCATTTAAAAACTACAGTTTATTCAAAAGCTATACAAATAAATAAATAAAAGCAGGAATATGAACCCCTACCCTGGACTGCATTGCGCTGAAACGCGTTATTGTAACACACTCTCATCCCCTTAGTAAAATCGGGTCAGGAGCTGTTCGTGATAAGCAGCGAGATCATATCCATCGCTTTTAAAAAAACGTGGGTTTTATCTATCTATCTATACACACACTATCTATCTATCTATCTATCTATCTAGCTATAAAATTCAATTGCAATGTTAAGTATTGGTATCCTATTTGTTTCGATACCTTTTCACTGAAGCAATCAAAAATAAAAAAGCTAACATGGACTGCAGACTGACTTCCCAGCGCACGCACCTAAACACCTTTTTGAAATGCAGGGAAAATAGTGACATGTACTATTTAAGTGCTTGAAATCGCTTAATATCGATTAATTTTAAAATTAGAAAATTGTTTCACAGCGGGCTAAATAATTATTAGCCGAGACATTTAAAGTAAGGTGATAATGCTGTATTATTGTTAAGAATACTGTGGGGTGTATCACACATTTCTTCTCTTATTATTATTGTGTGCCACTTTGTTATTAAAATGAAATGAAAGAAGACAGGAGGGTTCCTTGCGCGCTCTGTACAGAGCCTTGAGACTTCCTCCGGAACCTCCCTGTGTGTGTGTGTGTGTGTGTGTGTGTGTGTGTGTGTGTGTGTGTGGTGGGGGTGGGGGGGGGGGGGGGGGGGGGGGGGGGGGTGGTTAGGGTTAGGGTTAGGGTTCTGCTGCACAGTCTGTGCCCACTCGTGTTTAATAGAGACGTGTTTCACAGCTCAAGCCACTAACTGGGCTCCAGATATGAAGCATTTGAAACTCCAAATTATGGTTAAGTCGGCAGAAAAAAAGAAAACAATTCTAAGAGTGTGTTCATTTATGGGGCATATAAAAAACAATTACACTTGTTTAAAAAGTGTGCAAGTTGCACATTGGTTTAAACGGCATTGTATCTTTTAACACAGCTATGTGATGAACACGTTTAGTGAATCCACCGCAGCAGTTTCTTGCTAGTTTGGGAATATTTTCATGTTTGTTTTCTGTTCACGACAGTGGTGCAAATAATACACTAAACTGCAGTTAAACAGATGCACGTGTTTGTGCTTTACTGTATCTTGAAGCAGCAGCATGTGTCACAGTAGGTTACAGAATATATGTTCCTTAGCTGCTGGAAAAGAAGCTTGCAAGTTGCACCTAACTTCACTCCAAGCTGCTTCTTCATGTTCCTTAGCTGCTGGAAAAGAAGCTTGCAAGTTGCACCTAACTTCACTCCAAGCTGCTTCTTCACTGCTGGATTCGAGCAAGCCCGCCCCTCTGCTGTAGCAAATGGCTTGAACTCTGGAGGGGTGGGTGGGTGCGGATTAGATTGAAAACAGGTCGGGCTGCACATTTCTTTCTCACACGCTCTCTACTTCCATTAAAAAGGAGAAAAAAAAGAGCGCGTTCGCCGACAAAACCCGAAAGAAAGAGCCTGTTGGCTGACAAAACCCGAAAGAAAGAGCCTGTTGGCTGACAAAACCCGAAAGAAAGAGCGTGTTGGCTGACAAAACCCGAAAGAAAGAGCGTGTTGGCTGACAAAACCCGAAAGAAAGAGCGTGTTGGCTGACAAAACCCGAAAGAAAGAGCGTGTTGGCTGACAAAGCCCGAAAGAAAGAGCGTGTTGGCTGACAAAACCCGAAAGAAAGAGCGTGTTGGCTGACAAAGCCCGGAGAAGCAGGCGGCGTTTTAAAGGGTGAGAGAACTTTGTCTAATCGCAGTGATGGACCGAGGAAGCACCCAGGCACACGCTACAGCGCTGCAGCTCCGCTCTGAACTTTATGAATGAGCCGCCTTAGGAAGCAAACTTGCATCGAGCTCCTCTCTCATCTTTGTTTTTTAAACAGTGACGTTACCATTTTAGATGGATTTTCTTCGCATACTAAGATGGACATGCATTTTGCTGATTTGTGATTGACAGAGTATTCTGTAAATCTCGATCGCATTATTCGGTGGTAAAGATCGCTCGTGTATCGGATAAAGTGAATAGCGAAGCACTGGGATCTGCAGAATCTTCTTTACATCACCAGGTATAGTTACAGAGTTCCGATTTGATTTCATGATGCATGTGTCTGTGCTTTCCTTGTATGTACTGTTACTTCATTAATGTGTTAGTGTGGGACAGTAATTGACCGCCGTGCTTTTGAAGTTAATTTGAAATATTAGGCTGCCTCTTAAAAGTTTTGGAAGATAGTTTCGCTGTCAAAGCTATTGGATCTGTTTTGAAACGTGCAGTCCAGTCCGCTTTCATAATAATACAGGTAGCAAGCAGGCTTGGGTAGATCACATGTACAGCCGCGATTGTTTGAAACACTGCCACTCACAATAACAACTACCGGTACACAGTTAATGGTTTGGTGGTTTTAAATGAATAATTTAAACACGTGTTTTTGGAGCTCGACACCAGCCATTTTCGCTTCGTTTCGTTTTGTTTGCGTGCAAAAGGGCCGTAGTATTATTACTTTCTGAAGTTTACATTTGACCTTTCAACTTCTTTGGCACTGGAATCCCAAAAATGCTGCCTTTGCAACTGGATCCATATGTGAAGAGATTTCGATCAAAAACGTCCAGGGAGCCAATCTCATTAGCTACTTGGAGACCACGAAAGTGTCCAAAGTGATCGTCTGATCACGAAAAAAGAAAACACGACACACAGTAATTGCTGCAATTAGCTTCTACATCCTGCATTTCGCCAAATTGGTTTTTTTTTTGTATTATTGTTATTTCTCCTTTCATCGACACCTGAACGATTGTGAAGCTTATTTCTGGTGCAAATGCATCCTCACTCATCCACATCTGTTTGAAAGGGTATATGTACCCGTGAGCTACACTTGTGTTTTATGATTTTTACAATTTTAAGATAAATGTACTAATATGTTGTAAACATTTTCTGGTCGAGGGAGTGCTTTTGGCAAAACTGCAGTCAAATAACATGCGGCGCCTACACTAGACTGCAGATTTAGCGAAATGATGCGTTCTTGAACATAACAAAGCACTTATCTCGCTTTTTACATCTTGGTATGCCTTGTTCAGATCATCTCTCCAGTAGTTGAGTGGATGTCATGAGAATCCTTTTAATTCACCAACTTTGTTTTGCTGAAATACAGTTTATCTAATTGAAAAGCAACTTTTATTCCTGGTTTTCAACAAAACAAAACAGCAGCAACAACTACATTTCATCCAGGCTTGAGTTGATTTGAAGTTTTGCTGTGTAATATGTTACGTGGTGTTTGATTTTTAATTTAATAATTTGTGTGTGTGTGCGTGTGCGTGTGTTTATTTCTCAAGATTGTGGTGTTTATGCAATAGAACATTACATTTGTTGAAAACAAAATACTACATAAGAAATAGAATAATTATGTCTCAAGTATGTCAAATAAAAACTGCCCGCTAAATCTTTGAATGTCAGAAGCTAGTTCTGTAATCGTTGGAAGTGTGTGGGATTGCCAGTGGTTAGCTGTTTATTCACTCTCACAATTACTCAAATTATTTATGCTTTCTGTGCTGCCTAAGCCCTGCCATGTTTACTAGTTTTTTGTTTTCTCAAAACATTTTAATGAATTGTAATGATCACTGTAAAGTAACTCAGAGCGCTAGCTTGTTACCATATCTACATCCACCGTGCTCTCTTATGCATTGCAAAATAACGTTGAACACACGTGTATATTTTAATATGAATGCTCAGAATGCTGTCAGGGGGTGCAGAGGGAGTTACATTTTCTTTACACCAATAATCACAAACCTAAAGCATTCACTACTAAGTTTTTTTTTTTTTTTTTTTTAATTTAAAAAAAAAAACTTATCTAAGAGTATGTAAAAATACATTTTAAAAACATGAAACTGCAGCAAAATTCTTTTCACAAAAAAAATGTGCTAAAGAATGTTGATGTAAAGAGTTTTTTTTTTTTTTTTTTTTTTTAATGTGTGTGCCTGATCTGAATCATTAGCATAAGAAAAAAAAAGTTTAATGCATTTCCTATTGTGCTGAATGAAGAGTTCCAGCAGTCAGGCAGAAGAGACTGAAAAGATGTTAAGAAATGATGGCCTATTCAGATTATTCAGTGGCCCAAAGCTCTGGTCCTGAGACTCTGGGCTCTGTGATCAGGACGCCACTTTCATCCGCCTACCCCTCATTCTGCTGCGCTTTTCACACAGTCCCCTTCTCTGTCAGGTTTTATTGATTGGGTTTTCTACTCTGGGTATTGTAGAAAATGTAATGACCCACACTCAGTAAAAAAAAAAAAAAAAAAAAGGTGTCAGAAAACTCTGAAACGCCAAAGAAACGAGTCGCGCAGCGGGAGCCTTTGGGAAACTACAAATGGAGGCAGAGTACAAACTCCCCACTGGGTCAATTCAAAAAGTTAGAGGAAGAACTGAACTGCTTTACCATACATGACTGAGTTCAGTACCAATTAAGCTTTGTCTCATAAACTGCAAGTGATGGACTCCTCCCAAAGACGCCCTCCCTTTGCCAGATCCAAATTTGGCTTTGCTGTCAGATTGAACACTGAACTAGTCACCCGTTTTTGTAATATGTGCCGCCAAGTTTATAGGCGATTAGCAGTTTGCCTGTATAAGTTAGTTATTTTCTAGTGCAACTTCTGGAAAAGATATAGCAATCGCAAGCCAAGCAGTTTAACAAGGACTGACTCCCGTATCAGAGTGCAGTGCTGTGATTCACAGCCGCAGTATTGCAATGCATTTCACTCATTCTCAATCTTAGACCCATTTCACCACACAGTTCAGCTGTTTTTAATGTTTGAAATATGTATGCTTACATCTTCAGGCTATGCATTTGATATTCTCTGAAACCCTGCAATTAAGATCACTTATTTTTATTTCATTTCTGCTGACATTTACAGTTTTGTTAATCCTTCCTCTGTAATTGAAAGCCTAACTAGAACAGCGTTGGGACTATTTGCGTCTGACAGCTCGCTCTTGTTAACTATTTGTTTAGCCTCTTCTGGCCTCCGTCACTGACAGCCTGTTAAACAACCGCCAGTCCTGCCTTAAACAACCATCAACTAAACACAGAGCGACAGTCAGTTTAACCAGCTAAAGTCAACATGTTAGGTTGTAATAAGCGCTTCTCAAGTACAGCAAACACCCTCACCCCCTCGCCCTAATTCACTGCATTACAGGATTTTGTTTAGAATCGGAATAGACCATTTTCTCCATATTGTGGTGACACAGAGATTGTTGAGAAACCGCAAAAGCAGTTTCTTAAATATTGCAACCCCTTTGTGAGAGGAATACCAGACAGCTGTCTGCTGTCCTAATCCTAACACCCCCCACCCTGTCAATGTTTATCATATACGAAATGGGAACATGTCTTTGAAGTCAAAAGTCAAAAATATTGAAGAGGCAGCACGTCCCAGAAAGAAAAGGAAATGCTTGTCTAGAGAGGGTCCCTGTTTAGCGGCTTCTTCTTCCATTGAAATAAATCTGTTCTGTGAGCACGTTGCATGAGAGAGCCTGCATGCAGATAAGTACTGTAGTGTTAAAAGAGCATCATTCTTCAAGTGTGCGATAACGTCACTCTGTGCCACTAACTATACAATATGTCGAGACAGGACCTTTAATCCCCTGTCCATGAAGAACTGTTATGGCAGCTGAAGTACACTTGTGTTGGGTTGAATTGATTGGGACTGAATGGCTATTAGGTGGCTTTCAAAAGGCAGCGATGTCCGAGCTTGTCTTGAGCGCACCAGAAACTAGCTCAGGGAGATGAGAAGTGGGGTCCGCATTCATTTCAAGGGGTGCTCTTTAAAACTGGCCTCCTGTGGTTTGCCTTGCTAGTCAGAAACAATCTCCTCGTTTACACTGCGCATCCCATCCATTCTGTCTGAAGTGTCTGAGGTGAAGCAGAAGCGCTTCGCATCCTCTTTGCAACTTCTTTCTGGATAATAACAATTTATGTTTCTTTATTGTGAGCAAAATAAAGTGAAAATGAAATCCATTGTGCAGTGCATGAGCTCAGTGCAAATGAGGAAGAAAAAGTATAGAAAGTATAGATGCAGTGAAATGGTAAAAAGCTGCAGATCAGTCACAACCAATTGAAACTGTAACTAATTAAAAATGCCACTGGTACTCAGATTTTGTTCCAGCTGTAATATTATCGAAGTAGGGGTTGGCAGATATTTATTTAAACGATGTGTATTCCAGTCCCATCGAGCCTGTGCGCTGCTGTCTGCCCACAAACTAACAAGAGTTGTAATTACTTGAGTGCCTCACAGAGCTCCAGTGTTTATGCTTTTTCACCCCTCCAGCTACGACCCTGACAATATTTCCTAAAGCACTGTCTGCAACTGCACTTCCTAAATAAACAAGATGCACTTTCCAGTGTCAGTTAGCCAGCACTCTACAAACTGTACTGTTTGAATAATTCAGCGGGTGGGAACCTTACAAATTCTAAACTGATTAAAAAGTAAACCGATTTAAATAAACACACTTATTTTACAGTTTCTACATTCACTGTACTGCTTGTAGTTTACATTTTAAAACAAAATTGGAATAATTCGTATTTTATATTTAAACAGCACTCAAAAAAACATTACCCTCGCAGTATGCATATTCTAAACCTGGCATGAGCCTGGTTATATCCGTCTGTAAACAAGCAGATTTCTGTGCATTAATCAATCAATTGATCGATCTTCATTTGTATATAGCGCCTTTCACAAAATGTGCCTCAAAGCATTGAACAAAGGAACAAAAATATATTTAAGAAATACAGAAATGAAAGTACTTAAAGCAATACAAACAAGTAATAAATACAAAAGTACAAATAAGTGAATAAATAAATTAATAGTTAAAAGCATTAAAAACAAGTAATGAAAACACACACACACCTATATATACATATATATCAAATTTACAGGACTGTGAACATTGTCATAAAAGCAAGTTTTCAGTCTTACTTTAAAAACAGCAACAGAGGGAGCCTCCCTCAGATGGTGGCAAGCCACTCCACAGTTTAGAGGCTCTGTAAGAGAATGCTCTGCCACCTGCAGTCTGATCTCAGAGACTGACTAGGAGAATCTGGTATAGGGGACAATGGTTATGGAGAGCTTTATTGTGAGGAGCAGAATTTTAAAATCAATCCTGAAATGGACAGCAAGCCGGTGCAGATCTGCCACAACAGGGGTGATGTGTTCATATCCTTTGGTTCTTGTTAAAACTCTGGCCGCAGCATTTTGTTCAAGTTGTAATAGTGAAATAGCACAGCTAGAAACAACGCATTACAGTAATCTATCCTTGATGTTATAAAAGCATGCATTAGTCTCACTGCATCAAACTGAGAGAAAATACATCTAAGTTTAGCAATATTTCGTAATGAAAAAAGGATATCTTAGTGACATTCCTGATGTGTTGCTCAAAGGAAAGATCTTGATCAAAGATAACGCCTACATTTCTCATTTCAGACTTCCAGTTAGAGGGGAGTCCACTAAGAGCAAAGTCAGATAAGTTTATATTACTTAAGGATCCCAAAAGCAGAGGTGTCTTCCTCAGTTCTGACAAACTGAAATCTATTTGACAAGCAAGAACGAAACCAAGACAGGACATTCCCTGACAATCCCACTCAACTTTTGAGGCGTTCAATTCAAACAGAGTGGTCAATGGTGCAAAATGCAGCACTTAAATCTAGTAACGTGAGAACTGAAAGCAAACCCATATCGGAAGATAGCAGTACATCATTTACAACTTTAACAAGGGCTGGTTCAGTGCTGTAGGCATTGCGGAAGCCAAACTGAAATGTCTCATTGATGGTGTTGTGATGGATTGCCCTCCAGTGACACGTTTTCCTTCTTTAAATAAACGCTTTACACACAGGATGCCAAGGAACGCCATAGCGTGTGTTTATTGTTTACAGTATTAAAAAGAAAAACAAACAGAACAAAACCTAACCTGTTCTCAGGCCCTAGCTAAACAGTTCTTTCTCTATCTAATAACGAGGCTAAGCTTGTTCCCTCGTCGTCAAAACCAGTTCACAATCCAAATCATAATTCCAAATACCATTTCCAATAGTTCATTTTTCCAGTCTCACTATAGTCCGCTTGCTCTCCAAACTAAACTCCTACTGTCACCCACACCAAACATACATACATACATATATATATACACACATACATACACACACACACACACACACACACACACACACACACACACACACACACACACACACCCTTTTTAAACTTAACTAATTAATCCACTAATTAGTCTATTGACTAAACCTGGAGTTGGTCCTGACTCCAGTAATCACTACTGGGTCCTATTGCCCCCCAAGTATAGTCTCTACTAAACACAACATTTTTATTTTAAACCAGGCTTAATTACATATAGTTTTCCTTATTTAACACAGTATTATCAATTAATTAACCCATCTTTAGTTTTTATCTCAAACACTTCACATTAAATACTTTGTTTACCAACCAGTTTGTTTACATTGTCTTTTAACCAACCAATCCCTTACAGTGTATGCTACAAGAAATGTGTTAAGTTGATGAGCCACCACTTTCTCTAAAACTGTGGATAGGAATGGGAGATAGAAACAGTCCTGAAATTATTAAGAACTGTGGGGCCTAGGCCAGTTAGACGAAGTAATGGGTTAATAACAGCAACCTTGAAGGAGCTGAGGACAATACTAGACAACAGTGAGCTGTCAATGATACTTAGAGCTGCAGTGTTACGCTTAGCAAATACCTCCTTGAACAGTGTAGTTGGAATAGGGTCTAAAATACAGGTAGTGGATTGCATGTTCATCATTAGATTCGTAAGATCCTGCAAGCTTATCCGAGAAAAAGTGTCAAAGTGTCAAAGACTTGTTCTGATCTTGGAGCATCAAGTAAGTGTGGTTCGTTGTTGCTATTTTGTGACACATCCTGTTTAATGGTGGTATTGAGTACCTGATTGCGAATGTCAGCAGTTTTTTGTTAAAGTGATTCATGAAATCGTCACAGGCAAAAGAGGGCACTCAGACTGGATTAGTTAATTTAGCTAGAGAGTCAAACATAACTCTGGGATTATTCAAATTATTATCTATAAGATTTGAGTAGTTGGCTGATCGGGCAGAAGATTTGGTAATTTGGTGTCTCTCCATCTGTGTTCTGATGCACGACACACATGTTTAAGTGCGCGAGTTGTCTCTCACTAAACCAGGGGGAGAATCTTTTAAAAGCCATTTTGTGTTTTTTAAACAACTCTACCAAATCTAATGCACTAGAAAGAGTGGCAGTGAAACCATCTACCAGGTCTTCAGCAAATCCTGCTTGTGGGAGAGTTGAAGCAGAAAAAGCTTCTGAGAACAACTCGTGGTTGATGAATTCTAAGAGTTATTATAATTAATATATTTAGAATTATAAAAGTTTTAATATAGCATGTGGGGTGCTTGATAGGACCAAGTGGTCAGAGAAAGTGAGATCTGTAATTAAAATGTTTTGTACATCTAAGCCATGAGATATGACCAAATCCAGTGTATGGCTGTGCTCATGGTTAAGGCTGGTAATATGCTGTGTAAATCCCACTGACTCCAATAGTGATATCAAAGTTCTGGAAAGAGAATCCTGACCCACATCCACATGTATCCCCTACCAGCAAAATCCTATCATGCTTAACAATCAATGATGATAACAAATCTCCGAATTCAGAAATGAAAAGGGAATTAGGTCTTGTTGGCCGATAGAGAACTACAATGTAGAAAGGCAGTGGACTACTGAGCTTCCCTGCAGGGAAAGGGAAGCACTGCTGGAACAAGAGAAGGCTGGGAAAGGGAAGCACTGCTGGGACAAGAGAGGCTGGGAAAGGGAAGCACTGCTGGAACAAGAGAGGGCTACAGGTGGATGGAAGGCAGGCCTCAGCCACTGAGCTTTCCTGCTTGTCATTTCTGCCCCAACGAGAGATTCGCGGGGCAGTCAGGCCGTGAGATTGCCTGTTTCCACCGTTCAAATGAGTTGTAGATAGCACTGCTGGACTCTCAGGTGCTGTAAGTCACCTTTGTGCCGATTCAAGTCTCAATTTTTATTTCTGATCGCATGATGTCCCTTTAAAGTTATTTTGAGCCAACTCCATTTTTTTAATCGCACACTAGTGTAAATGTTGATTTAACACATGATCACTTTTACTATTTCTCTGTAACTTGAATGCGTTTTTGTTTCACTGATAGCAGTGTACAAAATGAAGAAACTTAACTTCATTAAAAAAAAAAGTGAGTGAAGTTAAATGTATTTAATTAAATTGTACTTAAGAGAAAACTATTATTTGCAAAACAGGTAATCACATTTTGGCAAATAATGATCTAAACAAAAACTAACAGTCATGGTAACATTAGAATTGTACAGTATAATCTTGTCAAAGGCAGTTATATATATATATATATATATATATATATATATATATATATATATATATATATATATATATAGATAGATAGATAGATAGATAGATAGACAGACAGATAGATAGATACACACACACACATTTTAATCTCATAACTGGAATCGCAATATATATAGATACACACACGCACACGTTTTATTCTCATAACCACTGCCTAACCGGAGTCACAGAGAAGTCTTAGTGGTGACTGTTAATCAGCAGGCTGTCGTCTTTTCAACCACATCTTGAAAATCTCTGGAAGATTTCAGATGTGGGTGGCATGCTCTCAATTTCAGTGGAAACCCAAATAGTGATGCACAAGACAATTGTTCCATTATTTAATCTCCTGTCTTCATTTCTCCTAGCAGTGAACTTTCGTAGAGTAGGTGGGTGGGTTTTTTCTGTTGGTGTTTAGTTGAATTACACAGCAGTGCCCATTCGCAGTTTAGCTGTCTTTTTATTTCTATTTACAGAACGACGTTGATGCTACAGGTGCGTAAGTTTACATTTTAGTTTGATACTAAGAGACGTGTGCTAGTCTTCCCAAGGGGCTGCTTTTTAAATGGGAAATTCTGATTCTCTGACAGGCTAGTGTATCCTTGGCAACCTTTTTAAATTATATACCGAGGAAGTACTGCAACATAAATCCATTTTACTTTTGTAACTTCTGGGGGGAAAAAACAGTTAATTCAAACCATAATAGCTGTACTCAAAATGACACTGAAATCAGAAAAACTAAATGTGTTCGTCTTTGTGAAAGTTAATTATCAGTGGGGCAAACCACAGTAACATAACCCTTGTATCATATGACCTATTTTAAGCTGCCCTTTCATGTTTCTACAAAAGTCTGTTTTGACTATACTGAATTGTACTTTTTGGGTGGGGTATGTTACTCATTATATTCATACATTATGATGAAATTGAAAAGCAGGGAGCTGAAGCCAGACCACAGACTCCTTACTGACAGACTTGAAGACGAGCCTAACATGTGGTACTCAAGCCCCATATGTTAGTCTTTGGCACGCAGCCCCTCCATCCATCCGAAGGGCTGCCTGCGTAGACAATGCAATGAGTCAGTTCTCTGACAAAACCCCTTCTAGTTCTTCCACTCCTCCTTGCAATGAAGCAGCTCATACAAGCTGGGGTTGCAGTCTTCATTCTCCAATCGATCAGTTTCTCCTGCTTAGAACTCAAACCGAAAACGTCCGCTTCTATTAGTAATTCTTTTAAAGTAAATTAAAGTCAGCTGCTAGTTGACAGTTTAGAGTGGAAAACATGAGTTAAGGATGAGGACGTTATTTATTTATTTATTCTTTTTTTTAAATAACTTTGGAATTGGCAATTATTTTAGCCCCGATTTTCTTCCAGTTTGGAACGCTCAGTTATTATTATTCAGCCCAGCTCACCACTGCAACCCCGACTCGGGAGAGACGAAGATGAGAGCTCGCGTCCTCCGAAACGAGTGCCATCAGCCTCTGCAGGCCTGCCATGCAGCCACCTCAGAGCTGCAGCGTTGGAGGATCACGCAGCTCTGGATCGCTTACAGGTAGACCCACAGGCGCCCAGCCTGCCACGAGGGCCACTGGTGCATGGTGAGCTGAGGACTCCCCAGCTGACCTAAGCCTTCCTCGTCCGGGCGGCGCTTGGCCAATTGTGCGCCGCCCCCTGGGATTCGAACCAGCGATCTCCAGGCTATAGGGTGCATCCTGCACTGGAAATTAAATCTTTTAAAGCAATCACTTTTGCAACAACACGTTTACATGCAAATATACTGCAAAACATACTGGAAAAAGTGCTTCATTAAAAGGAGGGGTTTAGCGGTAAAAAAAATCAATAAATAAAAGATCAGTACCCTTTTGTCATGAAGCTGTGAGTCTATTTGCAATTTGTTGATGAATTGCTAAACACCCATGTGCATTGTATCCCTCGGGGGCTATCAATTACTTAAGACTCAAAACGGTGTTTAGGCAGACCAACCCCCTACCCCTACCCCCCCCCACTTATCTATACCAACTTCACACTATCTGACTAGACCTTTATTAATGCGATCTTTCATGCTGATCTGATTTCACAGGAAACAATGCAAAGGAGTTGACTCACCGTGACTCACCGGTGCACTTCATTACAGGTATACAGATGCTGCGAACCAGCCTTACTCTAGCCAGACAGTGTCAAGGGCTCTCAGTGAATATAACCAAGCAGCTCTTTCCATTGGATGGATCATACCGCTGTTGCTAGTTGCCAAGAAAGTCGTAAGCCCATATTTATAAGTTTGAGTCTTGGTTCTTCCTACATATAAATCAGTTATATATCCCAGACCTTAACTTGGCTATTCGCACTGGGATGTGTGAGACAGTAACACAGATTACTTCACCTCCAGTAGCTTCAATACTACAATTCCAGTATGCCAGTCATCCATTGGTTTCAGACATTGGTTCAACAACTTAAAAATAAATGTATATTATAAGTTGTATAATATTTTCTGGCCACCATTTTAGGGTATGTGCACTGCTTAATAACAGTATGGGATGTGTGTAAGTACACACTATATCTATTTAGCTGATTCCTTTCCAACAATTTATTTGGCGAGCTCTGAAGACAATTATTGCACAGGTTTACTCAGAGACGGGGGGAAACTGTGAACTTAACATCTGTTTGACATTCACAGTGCAGCCCAAGGAGATCACCCACTTACTTACAGGGGGTGCGCTCAGAACCAAAGGACTGTCTCCTCCAACCAAGCACAGCCTGCAAGCTTCTCCTGCCTGCTCATCTGAAAAGTCTCCTGTTCTGTCTTCTCTCTTACTCTCTCATTTGGGGAGTGGGGTGTCTAAGCTGCACACTTTCTTAAAGTCTGGATATACTGTACTGCTCTGGTTTTCTCTTTTTAAAACAGCCACCAACCAAACGAAACAAACAGAAAGTATCACTCTTTGTTAAACAAACAATCACAAAACCAGAACTGTATTGTGCATTGCCAAGTTTAGAAGTTTATTACTAATGCCACACCACTGACTAAGTATGCGATAGTTTTTGTTTATAGCAATGTTGTAATTCCTTAGAAATAAAAAACTCATGACGGCTTCTCAAAAAAACTATCAAAAACGTCTTGAGTTTAGTTGGCAGGTAAAGTCAGCATGAGTCAGTCCTCACCTCTGACATGCCCTCACCCCCTTCCTGGAATTTTACTCTTGATGACGAGAAGAGACGTGATAAAGAAGCTGCTCTTTTTAATGCCCTCTCTGTCAGTTTACCCGCTTACTGCTGGACTTTTTAAAAGTGGCTGTGAGAAAGGTACAGCAGTCAGGTAACAAACAGTACTCCTAGATGCACAGCAATAATAACTGCTCCATACACATTCTTGTGTGCATACGGTATAGACAGGTCATAACCATTTGGAAACCAATGCTGCAGAAACTTAAAAAATAAAATAATAAAAGAAATATATTCTGCAGCATGAAAGTTTTTCATAACCCTTCAAGAAGAAGTCTACATTGGGCTGTCCACAGTGATGGCCCCCCCTTACTTCAGAGCAGCTGCACTTTGTCTGTATGAACGGGTTGCTTTAACACAGGAAATGGGTTGGCCTGTGGGCTTGCTGAATAACTCTGCACTCCCACAGTCATAGCATCCTGAGGGGACAGTGACGGGGAATATCATAGGCAGACAGCAGTCCACCTGCAAATTAAACAGCAGCGACCCCACCCATTTCCACTGTGTGGAGTGAGTAATGCTTATTAACCAGAACCCCCGCCAAGTTATTCCACTTAGTACCTAATGAAGGGTCCCATTGTTGGCTGAAGCACACGCACTGCTTTGGGTGTCTGATATACAATGGATTTTAATAACAGGTCCAGTTAGTGACTTTTAGGCACAGTTCACTACAAACAGTGGACATGCAGGATTTATATCATGCAGCCCCCTAACAAAACGTTTGCCTTGTGTGTGGCTAGTTAGTCTTGTTTGGATGATAGAGAATCTGATAACTGTTGTAGCCTGTTCACAGTACCTTACTAACGCATGACCGCCTCGTGTGAAACTCACAATTAGAGTGAATGGTGATCACGTGGGTTAAACACACATTATTCATGTGGTGTGAATAGGGTTTTTTTTTTTTTTGATGCTCCAGAAATTAGGTACAAAGGACATGAAGATTTTGGGTCCATTGAATTCTGGGATTTCCACTAAACTGCCGTCATTGTTTTATAATGCTTAATCCCTGGAGGCTCGAGCTGAACTTTAAATGAACTTTGTGTCTATTTTGTTTTTGTTTTTTGGAATGCTAATAAAAGAACATAAAACACAGACCAGAATTCCAGTGGAAGTGATAATGATAGGGCACCGTGATACGCGGGGTTTCTTCAGTTTACATCCACCGCCATTGACATGGGTTGAACAGACTGCACTGTCTTTGCAATGATCTTATATAACTGTTACAGGTGGGTTTTAGACTTGGAGCCAACAAGGCAGACTCGAAAGGTAAGATTTTGCTTGTTAAACTTATCAGTCAGTGATCCAAAACACTGGGTTTCTTGCCTTTTGTTGTATTTTAAAGTGATTTGCTGCAGTCAGCTGCCTATTCCTTTCTGCGTTAACATTTTGGCCACTGCATGAGAGAATGAGCTCATCCCTGCACCATCCAAATCTTTGCAACACAAGCTGCTCTAATAAAGAAGAATGTCTGATGATGGTACAGCGATTGTGGCATGTGTGTGTCTGGGGGGTGTGGTGCTGGTGGTTAGATGATCCTGATTGGTGGTTAGTAGCGAGGGTGAAACTTCACCTGTGGGTGGAGCTGCACTGACCAAAGAAAATACCCCAGGATCACAAAGATCTTCAGAATGGATCTCTCTTTGCATTGTTCAGTCAGCAAGGTCAGCTATGGCACAGCAGTGGAGGCAGCAGCCTGGTAACACAGCTCAGAGGACAGCTCTGTATGTGTTGTGAATACAGCCCTGTATATGTTATGAGCAGAGCCCAGTATGTGTTGTGAATAAAGACCTGTATGTGTTGTGAATACAGCCCTATATGTGTTGTGAGTAGAGCCCTGTATGTATTGTGAGTAGAGACCTGTATGTGTTGTGAGTAGAGTCCTGTATGTATTGTGAGTAGAGACCTGTATGTGTTGTGAGTAGAGTCCTGTATGTATTGTGAATTGAGCCCTGTATGTATTGTGAGTAGAGCCCTGTATGTATTGTGAGTAGAGCCCTGTATATATTGTGAATACAGCCCTGTATATATTGTGAATACAGCCCTATATGTATTGTGAATACAGCCCTGTATGTGTTGAGTTTCCCACTTGTTTAGTAGCGGTACAGATAATTCCTCTCACACCTGTCACTTACTACAATAAAGCAGTGGGATAACTAAAAAGAACCGAAGCTAATACTTCATAAACTCATATCCTTGGTGATTTCACGCCGTCTTTGTAACTTCACTCTCCAAAACATAGTCATAGTTAATCATCCAGAAATGCCCGTTTGATTTGCCAAAGAAAACAATTTTAAAAGTTGTAAAGAGAGAATTTTGAAAGTATTTATGAAATGCATTGCTGCATTGCCCTAATGTGTGGCTAGCATGAAAACACCTGCCTCTGATTTCATCAATGCTTCAGTATCTCAGTTTGAGAAACACAAGTGTAAGAAGACTGCTGGGAGAGAAAGGCTTGATGTATGTGCCCATGTGCATGTCCATGCAGAGCTGATTCTTACCATCACAATGAGACCTGGCTGGCTTCATCCCCACTTTTGTGTCTGATCCTGTGTTTCAAGATGTGTTTTCAGTCTACTGTACTGTGCAAAAGCTTATTTATTTGTGATTTTGGAGGGAGAGAGAAAGAGATGCATTTTTCAGTCTAAACCTACTGTAAAACACTTTGGGGGGAAAAAAAATCAGACACCCAAACCATTTTTACAGAGTAGTGTCACTATAGCTGAGACTCAATCCTGCTGATTGTTTAGTTACCAGATCCACCATGAGTCGGTGTTGCCATCAGCAACTTTACCCTATAGTGCTTTGGTTTGTATGTGTGCGTGTGGATTGTTAATCATAATTGTTTTTAATTACAATATCTGTAAAAGCAATGGAGGACATACATAGACTATTCGAACCAGACAGGACACACTCTTAAACTGAATATTTCATCATTAGCAACTGGGGGAACATCGTGACTCAGTATACAGAGTGTGTCACAAACAGCGCATTATTTATCTTAAGGAATCTCTGGGGTATTTGTTTTTCCAGGGTGAAGTGAATCATTATTTGCTTGATGTGCTGCTCTTCATCACGTGAGCTGGACTCTGCTCTCACTTGCGGACGCTGCACCCTTGGCAGCTGCTTTTGACTTGTGTGCAGGAGTCCCCTCTTGTCGGTTATTTGCTTTCGTCGCTGCCATCTGTTAATCTAGCTCTCGACACCTGTACTGTCCCATCAGTCCCCAGCCTCCTTGTCACAGTGCGGGCACTGAAGGAACAGCCTGCAAGATCTGCACCTGTGTCCTCTCCTTACACTCGGAACAAGGGGGTGTTGTTGGGTTTGAGGGAGTCTTGTTACTCTGCTTGCACTGCTTAGAAGCCAGATCTGACAGAGACATGTGACCCTCCCTTAACTGCCCTTTTTATGTTCCCATACCTATTTGCTCAATGTCACATATATTGGACAATAGGCAGCAAAGGGTTAAGATATTAAGAGTGTCTTTATAAACAAGTTACAAAGTGGCTCTTTCTGGTAAATGTAACCCTCTCATTTGAAGAAATTACCTGTGTGTAATGTATTGTACTTATTAGGCAAATCAAAGAATTCCGCTGGTAACAGGAGGTTCTGTTGGTGTTTTTAGCTGGGGGGGTGCTCCTGTGATCAGTGTGATTTCTGGAGTTCTGTTGGTGTTTTTAGCTGGGGGATGCAGTCCTGTGATCAGTGTGATTTCTGGAGTTTTGTTGGTGTTTTTAGCTGGGGGATGCAGTCCTGTGATCAGTGTGATTTCTGGAGTTCTGTTGGTGTTTTTAGCTGGGGGATGCAGTCCTGTGATCAGTGTGATTTCTGGAGTTCTGTTGGTGTTTTTAGCTGGGGGATGCAGTCCTGTGATCAGTGTGATTTCTGGAGTTTTGTTGGTGTTTTTAGCTGGGGGGGGATGGAATCCTGTGATCAGTGAGATTCCTGGAGTTCTGAGTCACTCACACAAGGTGAAGGTCACGGTCGTGGTGAGGAAAACAAAACTTAACCAAACCTTTTTCATACGCCTCAGTCTTACAAGACACATCATTTGTGAGGCAAATGTGTACAACTCAGGGATGGAAATAAGACTCCCATTCACTGCATAGCAGTTTCACCCATTCCAGGTTTTACTATGACTGTGTAGGGAACATGCGGAGTGTGTCTTATTGAACTCATAGCACAAGCAGGATTAGATCAAACCGCTATGGAATGGGAGTCGTATTTCCATCCCTGCCACTATTTAAATAGCTGATACAGACCATGTTTCCAACCCAATTTCTTTGCATCAGTTTATCACAAAACCTCCAGTTAGGTACCAGTGACATAATGGGGAGACCTTCACTCTTGGCTGAGGAGATCCAAACAGATGCCTTCTAGCCCTGTTAGCTACCCACTTCTAATCGGCTTACCTTGGCATAGATACAGACAACTGGCATCACGGGCAGGGCATCAAGACTGAGCCTCATCTGCACGTCTACAGGCAGACATTCTGCATGAAATACAATTGCTTTGATCATTCTTTAAATAGTGTCTTTACATAAAAATAAAAAAACGTGAAAAATACAAAACAAATTCAGATCGATAACATGGTAATATACCAAAGTCAAAAAGACTCTGAAAATAAAGTGTGTGTGCGTGTGTGTGTGTGTGTGTGTGTGTGTGTGTGTGTGTGTGTGTGTGTGTGTGTGTGTGTGTGTATATGTATATATATATATATATAAATATATATATATATATATATACACATACTAACAAAAATGAGCAAGATGGGCCAAATGGCCTCCTCTCGTTTGTAAACTTTCTTATGTTGTAACGAATGACACGCTTGAAGAAGTTGTCATTAGTTGATTTGGCCCATAGCACCGGTACAGACAAATGTAATCGGCAAAAACAAAAACCTGTACTCCGGATCCAGTCCGAACTATTATGTGAATGTAGTCACTTACATGAAAACAAAATTCACGTTCTGCTATTAATTTTTGAGAACAATTAAAAACTTAAAACAATATTTTAATATAATCCCTGGTAAACTGGCCACGTGTAAACAAATCGTGCCGTGGTTCATTTTGTTTTATGAATGATTTATGAACCCCAAAACTCAACGTTTTATTTCACACAAGTTACCTGCGCAGAGGAGTCACGTGTGACCCCAAGAGACAGCTTAGTGCTGAACAACACGGTATAGTACAAAATAACTTTTAAGACTATTAGCAAAGCCAACGAAGCTGTTACAGGTATGTAATTCCTCCATTAAACTGTCAATTGTATACGCAAGAAAACACATTTTGTGCATGACGCTCAAATGTGTTTTTGTTTTTTTTTGTTGTTTGTTTTTTGTTTTTACCCCATCTGATAAAATTATGAGGGAGAAAAAAGTACTGTGCAACGTGTAAACACATTGCTTATTCCATTGATCGGTACGGCAGCTGTGCAACATACATGTCTTCTTAAATCTCAAATGCACACGTCCAGTACTGAGTTGTGGATAAAGCGAGACCTGGCGGCGGATAGGTGAGCTGATTGCTGGTAATGAAGCGCGTGGCACACCTTCGCATTCCAGGTGCAAGTGAGTGATCTCTTCGTGGTGCGAGTTCCTCCCCCAGGTATAGACAGCGCATCACAGGCATAGGGGGTGAGCCAGCGTTGGACGATATCAAACAGCCTCAACATCTCTTCGTGTGCATGCATGATGCTTTTGATAATAAATAAATCGCAAATTGTTAACCCATGAGACAGTTAAATAAATACGCCAATATTTACCTCAACTGTTTATTAGTAATAATAATAATAATAATAATAATAATAAATATATGCTTCCCTTTACTGGTATTACTTGCATTTTGGTAAAACTGTTTTATTGTTTTGAATATATAATATATTGATATATATGATATATATATATATATATATATATATATATATATATATATATATAATATATATATATATATATATATATATATATATATATCACGTTTGCGTGTTTTTTAAGATGTACACAAAAGGTTCATATTATTCCACCCTCTCTTGTGGTAACATTAAAATACACCTTTCGAGCTCAGTACACAAAAGAACACATGTAGCCTATTGCATTCCACTCTCAGCAGGGTTTACAGGTTCAAGTCCAGTTCCTTCTTTCATTCAGTCTTTTAAGCTGCAACCAGACACCTGTTTATTTAGTGTGCGAGAGTTTCTTTTTCTCTGTCCATTCAGACTCTGAAGAGAAAGGGGGATGCAGAATGCCACTCCTGTTGATTGGGTATGTTTACTGAAGCACTGCAGCTGATAAACTTTTTTAAAGTGGGGGCCTTTGCTGTTGCAACAGTTGAGCGCCGATAACATCAGCATCGCTGAACACAGCGTTTCTGATTGGTGGGGTGCTGCAGCACACTGAAAAATTAAAGGAACAAAGGGAAAAGCACAGCGCCTGCATTGAAACTCTGCTTAAAATGTATATACACGGCTAAGCCCTTTCTAAATGAAAAGTAAACGGAGCCATCAACAGAGGGATAACAGCATGAAAAGGCCTGGAGTGATGTTTTCTTTCAAGCAAATACCGCCACTTGTTTGCACTGCTCCGAGACTAACCTTGTAGCTTCCACAAAGTTAAACATACAGACTGCAGCCAACCAATCTTCCATTTCGAATGGCATATAAACATGCTGACAGCTACACCGGGATCAACAGACATGGCCTTATTGGACTATTACCTTAGGGCTGTGTTCCCAGATTCTCGTATTTCCTCCTCCTCTTGCGTCTTCTTCTTCTTCTTCTTCAGGTGTATTTTCATGTAGTCATACCCTCAGGATGGAATTTGTTTATTGTATGAATGTTCAGATGGTTAGGTGAGGTGCTCTTGCAGTAACTATTTGCCTTTATTCTGCATCAGTGTTCTGATGAAATCTCCCTCTGCTGGTGCCAATGAACAGTTACACTTCTGGAACCAGCTCCCCAGTAATGTTGTTGAAGCCGACACCCTGGGATCCTTCAAGAAGCTGCTTGATGAGATTCTGGGATCAATAAGCTACTAACAACCAAACGAGCAAGATGGGCCGAATGGCCTCCTCTCGTTTGTAAACTTTCTAATGTTCTTAACCCTGTGCTGTCTCAGTGGTACTCCAATATACAAAGGACTTCTCTTTAAAACACGTTCAGCTCTCAATGCATTAAACACAAAACCCAGGGGGCTTTTGGCTGAGATCATCTCTTAACCACATTCTTTAGGATGTTAAAAGTATTTATTTTTATTAAAACCATGAAAACAGCTAGCCTGAATGCAATACAGCAATAAAAAGTACATCAATTTTGTAATAAGGCCGTTTTTTTATGCTGTTTTTTTGTGTCTTGTTTAGGTTTGATCTACTGAATCACCACCATCTGAAGATGGAGACTTCGGCTCAAACCGCTAGTGAGACAAAGGAGACCAAGGGCTCAATTATAGAGGGGAACGGCTTCACGGACACTGGCAAGAAATCGTCAGCTTCAGCGATAGCACGAGGTACAACCCCCCTGTTAGGAGCAGGGAATCATCCTCCTCAGTGATAGCACGAGGTACAGATCCCCTGTTAGGAGCAGGGAATCATCCTCCTCAGTGATAGCACGAGGTACAGATCCCCTGTTAGGAGCAGGGAATCATCCTCCTCAGTGATAGCACGAGGTGCAGATCCCCTGTTAGGAGCAGGGAATCATCCTCCTCAGTGATAGCACGAGGTGCAGATCCCCTGTTAGGAGCAGGGAATCATCCTCCTCAGTGATAGCACGAGGTACAGATCCCCTGTTAGGAGCAGGGAATCATCCTCCTCAGTGATAGCACGAGGTACAGATCCCCTGTTAGGAGCAGGGAATCATCCTCCTCAGTGATAGCATGAGGTGCAGATCCCCTGTTAGGAGCAGGGAATCATCCTCCTCAGTGATAGCATGAGGTGCAGATCCCCTGTTAGGAGCAGGGAATCATCCTCCTCAGTGATAGCACGAGGTGCAGATCCCCTGTTAGGAGCAGGGAATCATCCTCCTCAGTGATAGCACGAGGTGCAGATCCCCTGTTAGGAGCAGGGAATCATCCTCCTCAGTGATAGCACGAGGTACAGATCCCCTGTTAGGAGCAGGGAATCATCCTCCTCAGTGATAGCACGAGGTGCAGATCCCCTGTTAGGAGCAGGGAATCATCCTCCTCAGTGATAGCACGAGGTACAGATCCCCTGTTAGGAGCAGGGAATCATCATCCTCAGTGATAGCACGAGGTGCAGATCCCCTGTTAGGAGCAGGGAATGCGACTCTGCCGGGCCGGCAACTCCGGGGAGACATTCATGGGCTTTAAATATATTTAGAGCTAGTCCTAAATCCAATCACTTACTTTGTTTCCAGTAAAAGTTAAACAAGGAGCACTTTACCTTGCAGGGGAACTTGTTGAGAGGATCGGCCAGCAATTACTAGTAAATACGGCCCTTCTAACTAAGCTGCGATTGTACTGATCAGTTATTTAGACTACATTTGAAGCCTGGCAGCTTATTTAAGATGCAAAACACACGTGCGTCAGTACTGTATTACATTTATGGACAACCTTTATGGTGTAGGGGTCATATATAATTAATTGAAAGAATAGCTACTAAAAAATATTCCTGAACCCTTCTTTTTAATATATGTTATACTCAGTAATATGTGCCTCTTCACGGGACTCGTGTTTTTCCAGTATAGGAGTGGAAAGCTCACAAAGCGTGTGAAAGATGTCAGTGAATGTGTGATGAAAGCAGCACATAATGAGTTTTAAAAGCTGGCTCTTACCTCCAGTGTATAGAAGTAATAAATTACTTAAATTAGCTAGCAGTGGAATAGACTGCATCAGAGACGACACAGAGTCCTTCTGAGATCGACAAAGAGGCTGATTGAAAGCTGCCTTTGAAATGGTAATCCGAGTTCTGACATGATGGTGTTTTTATGGTTTAATGAAGAGCTTGGTGGCCTGCCACAATAAAGTAATAGTCATTAATTGTTTATTAAAGCAACGAGTGGAAAGAGACAGCTGTTATTTACAGTGACTGCATTTTATTGAATCGCAACAACTTTATTCACTGGAAATCTGTCTTATGTACTTTAACTAGCAGTTTTTATTGTCAGCTTAAAACTTTTAGTATGAACGTGTGCAGCAAGTTAACATCAGGTAGTGTTATTAAAGCACCTGTTAACTCTTCAGAGTCACTGTCTGCATCCCCAGACCTTTTTTTCTTCGTTCAGACAGGAACGCATTACACAGTATCACATGTTCTGTTCAGCTGGTATAAAGTCAAGCAGTCTGCACTGTAGAGAACATGGGCTGCCCTGGCTTTCATTGTGCAGGCTGGTTAGGGGCTTACAAGTGTTTGGGTTCAAGGAGTGGTTAATAGCAAACATGACCAGCTTCTCATTGTGGAAGTGACCAGCTTCTCATTGTGGTTCTCATTGTGGAAGTGACCAGCTTCTCACTGTGGAAGTGACCAGCTTCTCACTGTGGAAGTGACCAGCTTCTCATTGTGGTTCTCATTGTGGAAGTGACCAGCTTCTCATTGTGGAAGTGACCAGCTTCTCACTGTGGAAGTGACCAGCTTCTCACTGTGGTTCTCATTATGGGAGTGACCAGCTTCTCATTGTAGAAGTGACCAGCTTCTCACTGTGGAAGTGACCAGCTTCTCATTGTGGTTCTCATTGTGGAAGTGACCAGCTTCTCATTGTGGAAGTGACCAGCTTCTCATTGTGGAAGTGACCAGCTTCTCATTGTGGAAGTGACCAGCTTCTCATTGTGGAAGTGACCAGCTTCTCATTGTGTGGTTCTCATTGTGGAAGTGACCAGCTTCTCATTGTAGAAGTGACTAGCTTCTCATTGTGGAAGTGACCAGCTTCTCATTGTGGAAGTGACCAGCTTCTCATTGTGGAAGTGACCAGCTTCTCATTGTGGTTCTCATTGTGGAAGTGACCAGCTTCTCATTGTGGTTCTCATTGTGGAAGTGACCAGCTTCTCATTGTAGAAGTGACTAGCTTCTCATTGTGGAAGTGACCAGCTTCTCATTGTGGAAGTGACCAGCTTCTCATTGTGGAAGTGACCAGCTTCTCATTGTGGTTCTCATTGTGGAAGTGACCAGCTTCTCATTGTAGAAGTGACTAGCTTCTCATCGTGGAAGTGACCAGCTTCTCATTGTGGAAGTGACCAGCTTCTCATTGTGGAAGTGACCAGCTTCTCATTGTGGTTCTCATTGTGGAAGTGACCAGCTTCTCATTGTAGAAGTGACTAGCTTCTCATCGTGGAAGTGACCAGCTTCTCATTGTGGTTTTCATCGTGGAAGTGACCAGCTTCTCATTGTGGAAGTGACCAGCTTCTCATTGTGGTTCTCATCGTGGAAGTGACCAGCTTCTCATTGTGGAAGTGACCGGCTTCTCATTGTGGAAGTGACCAGCTTCTCATTGTGGAAGTGACCAGCTTCTCATTGTGGTTCTCATTGTGGAAGTGACCAGCTTCTCATTGTGGTTCTCAAGTGGAAGTGACCAGCTTCTCATTGTAGAAGTGACTAGCTTCTCATTGTGGAAGTGACCAGCTTCTCATTGTGGAAGTGACCAGCTTCTCATTGTGGAAGTGACCAGCTTCTCATTGTGGTTCTCATTGTGGAAGTGACCAGCTTCTCATTGTAGAAGTGACTAGCTTCTCATCGTGGAAGTGACCAGCTTCTCATTGTGGAAGTGACCAGCTTCTCATTGTGGTTCTCATTGTGGAAGTGACCAGCTTCTCATTGTGGTTCTCATTGTGGAAGTGACCAGCTTCTCATTGTAGAAGTGACTAGCTTCTCATTGTGGAAGTGACCAGCTTCTCATTGTGGAAGTGACCAGCTTCTCATTGTGGAAGTGACCAGCTTCTCATTGTGGTTCTCATTGTGGAAGTGACCAGCTTCTCATTGTAGAAGTGACTAGCTTCTCATCGTGGAAGTGACCAGCTTCTCATTGTGGAAGTGACCAGCTTCTCATTGTGGAAGTGACCAGCTTCTCATTGTGGTTCTCATTGTGGAAGTGACCAGCTTCTCATTGTAGAAGTGACTAGCTTCTCATCGTGGAAGTGACCAGCTTCTCATTGTGGTTTTCATCGTGGAAGTGACCAGCTTCTCATTGTGGAAGTGACCAGCTTCTCATTGTGGTTCTCATCGTGGAAGTGACCAGCTTCTCATTGTGGAAGTGACCAGCTTCTCATTGTGGTTCTCATCGTGGAAGTGACTAGCTTCTCATTGTGGAAGTGACCAGCTTCTCATTGTGGAAGTGACCAGCTTCTCATTGTGGAAGTGACCAGCTTCTCATTGTGGTTCTCATTGTGGAAGTGACCAGCTTCTCATTGTAGAAGTGACTAGCTTCTCATCGTGGAAGTGACCAGCTTCTCATTGTGGAAGTGACCAGCTTCTCATTGTGGTTCTCATTGTGGAAGTGACCAGCTTCTCATTGTGGTTCTCATTGTGGAAGTGACCAGCTTCTCATTGTAGAAGTGACTAGCTTCTCATTGTGGAAGTGACCAGCTTCTCATTGTGGAAGTGACCAGCTTCTCATTGTGGAAGTGACCAGCTTCTCATGTGGAAGTGACCAGCTTCTCATTGTGGAAGTGACCAGCTTCTCATTGTGGAAGTGACCAGCTTCTCATTGTGGAAGTGACCAGCTTCTCATTGTGGAAGTGACCAGCTTCTCATTGTGGAAGTGACCAGCTTCTCATTGTGGTTCTCATTGTGGAAGTGACCAGCTTCTCATTGTAGAAGTGACTAGCTTCTCATCGTGGAAGTGACCAGCTTCTCATCGTGGAAGTGACCAGCTTCTCATTGTGGAAGTGACCAGCTTCTCATTGTGGAAGTGACCAGCTTCTCATTGTGGTTCTCATTCTGGAAGTGACCAGCTTCTCATTGTAGAAGTGACTAGCTTCTCATCGTGGAAGTGACCAGCTTCTCATTGTGGTTTTCATCGTGGAAGTGACCAGCTTCTCATTGTGGAAGTGACCAGCTTCTCATTGTGGTTCTCATCGTGGAAGTGACCAGCTTCTCATTGTGGAAGTGACCGGCTTCTCATTGTGGAAGTGACCAGCTTCTCATTGTGGAAGTGACCGGCTTCTCATTGGTACATACTGCAGACCTAGGAGCCGAGTGGGAGTCAAAGAGCAGAATCATTTCAATATGAGGTTTAATAATTAAGAGACAAATAAATTCCCTTCATTCATTTAAACACATTTATTTTTTATCAAAAGCAATAAGTCATTACATCTAAAAATGCCACTTCCTTTTAAAAAGAAGTATTATAGTTCCATTTGCCATGTCTTTGAAATGATAAGATAGACTTTGATACCAGTTTTTCAGCCAGTGCCCAGTATAACATTTCAAGCAGACAAAGAGCAGTGCATATACTGAATGGGCAAGTGTGATAAAAACATGGCAAACTCTATAGAAAATGCACAGTTCAAGAATAGGAACAGTATGGTCACTTTTGGTATGGTTACATGAGATAGAAAAGACTAGAATTGTAAAAAAAAGAAAAAAAAAAGATTGATTAGCATTCAGATGTAATTTACTCCCCTGGTAATAGACAACGTGGTGGAGCAAATCCGGACTAGAACGAGTGCTGGGGCAGTAAAGGGGATCACACTAGATGTTTGAAGTTGTGTTGAGTTAGGAGATGATGTAATACAAACTCAGTGTGCTCTATCTATAAATATACGTCCATCTCCTTACCCTGGTAAAGACATGCCACTGATACTGAGTGGCATTGCATGAAGGACAGAATGACTGGGGGGTGGGGTGGGAGCAGAACTATTCCATTAAAATGTGTTATTTCTTCTGGACATATTAATATACATAGATATGGTCCTGGACTGGGGACGTTATACTGCTGTTGTGACGGTCCTTCAGCCCTGTCTTATCTCAGCACTTCCGCGTCAATGTTAAAATCCACCCCTGTTGCTTCATTGTCAAGGTGTAGTTTACAATTGCCTCTGGGAGTTTTGTCACATCAGTCAAGCCCAACCCTGCGAGAGCCAGCCAGCTCTATTAACACTGGCTTCTTTTACATTCCTGTCCAGCATTATTTATTTGTAACAATTTCCTCGCTATCAAAGGACACAGCTAATGCAGAGTTTTAATAACTTACTTACACACAAAAACAAGCTATGTACGGCTCGGTATGAGAATGAATGGGGTGCTGCCGTCTCCGGTCTGTTATACCAGAGTTTAACCATCTGGATTACTAATAGAACCGTTTATCATGGGCCTGCTGGCTTTTGTTAGAAGCCTGGGTCCTGGTCCCTCTGGTCTATGGAAATAGTGTGCAGATAATGAACTCTAGCAAGTCACTTTCTTTAAAAGGGAAACCGCTGCTGGAGTCAATTAAAAGCAGACCAGGTAGGTTTTTTTTCTGGGGGGGGGGGGGGGGGGGGGTTGCTTTTCTTTTCCTTACTGTTTAAAAGCTTTATCTAGTTGTATCTTTAAAAAAAAAAAAATTATTACACGATGCATTGGATACAGTTCAGCTTTTGTAGCACCAAGGAAAAGGATCTAGGAGCCAGGAATGGACCTTCTTTTTTTTTGGCATTCTCAATGGCACAAGTGTGTCTTAAAGCTCATTAACCTTGTCATTAATGAATAAAATGAAAGCCTTTATCCTCTTGACAGCCTGCCTCTGCCCCTGCCTCTGCCCCTGCCTCTGCCCCTGTCTCTGCCTCTGTCTCTGCCCCTGTCTCTGTCTCTGCCCCTGCCCCTTCTCTGTCTCTGCTTCTGCCCCTGCCCCTGTCTCTGCCCCTGTCTCTGCCCCTGCCCCTGCCCCTGTCTCTCCCCCTGTCTCTGCCCCTGCCCCTCTCTCTGCCCCTGTCTCTGTCTCTGCCCCTGTCTCTGCCTCTGTCTCTGCCCCTGTCTCTGTCTCTGCCCCTATCTCTGCCTCTGTCTCTGCTTCTGCCCCTGCCCCTATTTCTGCCCCTCTCTCTGCCCCTACCCCTGTCTCTGCCCCTGTCTCTGCCTCTGTCTCTGCCTCTGCCTCCCCTTCTACCTTTGCCCCTGCCCCCTGCCTCTGCCTCTGTCTTTCTCTCTGCCTCTGTCTCTGTCTCTGTCTCTGTCTCTGTCTCTGCCCCGTCTCTGCCCATCTCTGCCTCTGTCTCTGCCTCTTCCTCCGTCTCTGGATCTGTCTCCTAAACGTGTCAGAGGTGTTGCCATTTCAACTGTAGGGATTGTTGTTGTAGTGCACTGGATCAGAACCATTAAACAGAGCAACACAAAAAGCACCGTGAACGAGAAGAAATGCACTTATTGCTAAAAACCGGCACGTCCTTTTAAGCAATGGAATGCTACATTCTACTTGTGCTGTGTTCATAATTTTATAGGATTACCATTGCAATACAAGTTTAAAATGGTGATATAGCTATAGCACAGGTTAACCAGACACATGGAGATCCAAGGAAGAAATAATGACAATACATTGGACAGTAGGCTGTCGATAACTGCAGTTACGTTTCAGTTCCAAATAAAATGTAATGCTGAAATCATATTTACTTAATGTAAGTGGGGACAGATGGCAAAATGAATGCCCAATGGACTGCAGGCTGCAGACACATATACATGAAATGCCCAATACCCAATGCACTGCATATGTGTGTGTGTTTGTGTGTGTGTGTAGCATTCTAGCCTTGAGGTAGTTATATTTGAATCTACTCTGCCTTAAACAAAAGGCAACTAAAGAGTTCGGTTTTCTGCTTTTTTTTTTCCCAGCGACTCAAACAGGCCAGTGCAGCTGTGTTTGTAATGGCTTGATTAACTAGGTTTAGTGGCCCATCACATACATCTTGCTGAAAGTGAGTTTGTCATGTGCTGGTAGATTGATGCTGTGCGGTAAGCGGCTTTGCTTTTGGAGATGAATTTCAGCTGAGTTTGGCATTCTCTCCGGAGGGATGGTAGGTACTTAGCACCTCCCAGCCTGCCCTCTGCACCCAGACTGAGACCCACACAGATTTAATGTGGTGGGGAATCTGCCACAGTCAATCTCCTTCTGTCAAGACTGCAAAGTGACCACATTTTTAAATGGAGTAAAGGGAAGACAGCGTAATTAACAGAAGACGTGCCTCTGTGCGTTTGACCAACAAGCAGCCAGGCATGCACGGGCATCAGCAGCAGACTGAAGTGCCACACTGGGTAAGCCATGCCTGGGACCTGGGTTCAGCAACACCTCATCTCAGGGGTTGGGAAACATTCACTTCTGTAGTTTAGAGAGATGGGAAGTGTTTGTAAAAGCATTGTTGATCAAATGCTCTGGACTGCAAACTCCTGTTTATTCAGCAGACACACTGGGGTCCCTTTAATTCTGTCGGTCACTAATTTAGTTCCTTTAGTAGGTTCTGTGTAAATGAACTGGTTTTATTAAAATGCACACGCTCAGGTAATTACAGTAAATAAGCAGCTGGATGGATACAATGTTTTGTTTGTTTGTTTTTTCTTCAGAGGAGGTGTTTGTGGTAAGGGCTGGTTCTTTATCACCTAGATGAAGTGTTTCCAGTGACAGCGAGTAAACACGCAGGAACTGCGCTGGGGGTCATGCCAGTGGCAGAGAAAAATGGTCCACAAAAAATCTACTGTTAAAGAAGCAGGACTAATCTTTATGAGAGTAGATCTGAAAGAGGGAACGTGCTCAGTCTCCTCCAGGATTACAGACAGGAAAGCCTTCTCCACAGCATCAAAAATCATTCGTGACAGCAAATAGAATGTAAAGCCTTCTCCACAGCATCAAAAATCATTCATGACAGCAGATAGAATGTAAAGCCTTCTCCACAGCGTCAAAAATCATTCATGACAGCAAATAGAATGTAAAGCCTTCTCCACAGTGTCAAAAATCATTCATGACAGCAAATAGAATGTAAAGCCTTCTCCACAGTGTCAAAAATCATTCGTGACAGCAGATAGAATGTAAAGCCTTCTCCACAGCATCAAAAATCATTCATGACAGCAAATAGAATGTAAAGCCTTCTCCACAGCATCAAAAATCATTCATGACAGCAAATAGAATGTAAAGCCTTCTCCACAGCATCAAAAATCATTCATGACAGCAAATAGAATGTAAAGCCTTCTCCACAGTGTCAAAAATCATTCATGACAGCAGATAGAATGTAAAGCCTTCTCCACAGTGTCAAAAATCATTCATGACAGCAGATAGAATGTAAAGCCTTCTCCACAGCATCAAAAATCATTCGTGACAGCAGATAGAATGTAGTAACCGAATTTACATTTCCAATGCATTCTGCTGAAATTGGTCATTTCTGTCAATGTGTCATTAGAAATAAATTTTTAATACAAATAAATCCATGAATAAATACATTTAAACATGTACTATTATTCTTTCCTATTGTATACATTTGGAACAACAAACTGTAAAATATATATCTGTGTGCACATTCTTTTTTTTAAATATGAATGTATAGAATGTTTTCAAACTAACAGTAGTAATTTATCTGCACCTTTTGCTTAAAGATGAAACACAAGCAAGCTTGGCACACATTGAACAGGACTGGTTTCCACACAGAACATTTTCACTGAGTAGATTAATCAGCTTCTCTGCAGGCATTCCAAAGGGAGAAATCTTTCATATGGCATTTCATATCCGATTCTTCAGCCAGTCTAGCAATAACTCTGAGTCTATGAGAACAGATATACGAACAGGGCTGCTTCCAGGAAGGCCTATTGACCCAGCTTGTTCTTTTCCAGTCATTAGTAACACCACTTGTTATCTGGAATAGGCTGCTGTCTCAAAATAGGAACAGCGATCATTTCCATCCTTACCACATGGTAACGTTCTTAAATCAAAGAAAGAGTAATGAGTTTCATGCTCACTTTCGTTTATGTGGTTATCTAATCATTTAGGTTGGCAGCTCTCCAAGATGCCTGGGTGGCTTTATCTTGAGCATCACAGTGGGGACCTGCAAGCATGGCAGGCTTGTTAAAGATCATGATCAGCAATCAGAACTTGAGAAACACGTGCGTTTTACTGTTTTAAGAGCAGTCTGTGTATAGGTGTAGTTGCGGCTCTAAAGTCAGAAGGACCCAGGTTTTCTCTGTAATCTGCTGCTGTTCTCCATTACTTGTTGTTTCAGACTTTGGAAATACAGGGGTTTTTCATTTGGTGACAGTGTGGCTATAATACCATCTGTATACTGCTTACTGTACTACTGAGCCCTGAAGTCATGATTGATTATTAGTATTAGAACTTCTCTGGTAGATATTCATATAAAAGCATTATATTATACTTTACATAATGCAGTGACTAATGTTAATGCATCATAGAAAATAAGTACAGTAAGCATTTTAAGAATATATATATATATATATATATATATATATATATATATATATATATATATATATATTATATGACTATCTATATATAATATATATATATATATAATATATATATATATATTAATATCACTGTAGCTGCATTTTCAAAAGGGTTTCAATGATTAAACTAGACCGGGGAAACCAAGTACCTCAACCACACACTTCCACTATATATACAGCTCTGGAAAAAATTAAGAGACCACTGCAAAATTATCAGTTTCTCTGGTTTTACTATTTATAGGTATGTATTTGGGTAAAATGAACATTTTTGTTTTATTCTATAAACTACTGACAACATTTCTCCCAAATTCCAAATAAAAATATTGTCATTTAGAGCATTTATTTGCAGAAAATGACAACTGGTCAAAATAACAGAAAAGATGCAGTGTTGTCAGACCTCGAATAATGCAAAGAAAATAAGTTCATATTCATTTTTAAACAACACAATGCTAATGTTTTAACTTAGGAAGAGTTCAGAAATCAATATTTGGTGGAATAACCCTGATTTTCAAGCACAGCTTTCATGCGTCTTGGCATGCTGTCCACCAGTCTTTCACATTGATGTTGGGTGACTTTATGCCACTCCTAGCGCAAAATTTCAAGCAGCTCGGCTTTGTTTGATGGCTTGTGACCATCCATCTTCCTCTTGATCACATTCCAGAGGTTTTCAGTGGGGTTCAGGTCTGGAGATTGGGCTGGCCATAACAGGGTCTTGATCTGGTGGTCCTCCATCCACACCTTGATTGACCTGGCTGTGTGGCATGGAGCATAGTCCTGCTGGAAAAACCAATCCTCAGAGTTGGGGAACATTGTCAGAGCAGAAGGAAGCAAGTTTTCTTCCAGGACAACCTTGTACTTGGCTTGATTCATGCGTCCTTCACAAAGACAAATCTGCCCGATTCCAGCCTTGCTGAAGCACCCCCAGATCATCACGATCCTCCACCACATTTCACAGTGGGTGCGAGACACTGTGGCTTGTAGGCCTCTCCAGGTCTCCGTCTAACCATTAGACGACCAGGTGTTGGGCAAAGCTGAAAATTGGACTCATCAGAGAAGATGACCTTACTCCAGTCCTCTACGGTCCAATGCTTATGGTCTTTTGCAAACCTCAGCTTGGCTCTTCTTTGCTTCTCATTGATGAAGGGCTTTTTTCTGGCTTTCACAACTTCAGCCCTGCCCCTAGGAGCCTGTTTCGAACTGTCCTCGCCGTGTACTTCACCCCAGCTGCCATTTGCCATTCTTTTTGTAGGTCACTTGATGTCATCCTACGGTTGCTGAGTGACATTCGAATGAGTTGGCGGTCATCCCGGTCAGTGGAGAGTCGTTTTCGCCCTCTGCCGGTCTGTAGCTTTGTTGTCCCCAATGTGTGCTGCTTGACCTTGTTCTTATGAACCGCCGTCTTTGAAATTTTAAGGATGGAAGCAACCCGACGCTCGTTGTATCCCTCTGTCAGTAAAGCCAGAATTGAACCCTTCTTTTCCTCACTCAAAACTTTCCTTTTCAACTCTTTGGGCATGGTCAATAGTTATTTTTTGATTCCAGTTATTTTTTTACTTTTGAGGTACTACTAGCACTGTTTTGCCATCCAGCTGGTCCTATTGCAAGAGGATAGTGATGACCGCAGGAGTGGTTTTTATACTTTTCCTCGTTAAATAAGATTTGGTTCAGGTGATCCCCTAATCAGTACCTCATTCAGTAGAATGAGGTGTGCCTGTGTTGGAATTCAACAGACACTGGAATGGAATGGCTGCCATACATGTAGAGATGCTGATTTAAGAAAAATTTGCAGTGGTCTCAATTTTTTCCAGAGCTGTATATATATATATATATATATATATATATATATATATATATATATATATATATATATATATATATATATATAAATGTGTGTGTGTGTGTGTGTGTGTGTGTGTGCAATGAGCAAGATGGGCCGAATGGCCTCCTCTCGTTGTAAACTTTCTTATGTTCTTATGTATGTATGTATCTATCTATCTATCTATCTATCTATCTATCTATATATATATATATATATATATATATATTTATATATATATATATATATATATATATATATATATATAGATAGATAGATAGATAGATAGATAGATAGATAGATAGATAGATAGATAGATAGATAGATAGATAGAGCATATATATATATCAGCATTAAAAGAAATGATACACAATAATAAAACATGAGCTAATATTATTTGTTGCTTTTGGAACATTCTGCTATGACTTTGGACTTCAAAGGTACAAAGTTAGGGGTATAGTTAGGGGTGGGCAACATCTGAAAACATAAATGTGTCCAAGCTGGGGGTGTTCATATCTACCGGGACCAAGAACAACAGGCTGCCTTCCTGGTGATGTCCGACCTCTCTGAGGAAAGTAAATATAGTGACACAGAAGGAAGACTGGCTTGAGTAGCTTTTACTTCTGATTCAGGAAACCTTGCGCAGTGTCACTTCAGCTGCTGCAGCTCCCCTCCGCATTATAGAGCTGCACTGGGAATGACGAAAAGGTGATTCTCATTTGAGTTGTTTCCTTCCCCGTCTCGTTCCTCTGAAAGTTCTGCCCAACACCGCACTCCACATGTGCATCCACACCAGCTCAGCGTCTTCAGCTGTGTAGAAAAAACAAGGAGAGCTGGGTCTGGCACAGCACAGCGAGTGCCAAGAATCTTCAGCAAGTTTTGAGCCAGACAGATGGGACGGGATTGCTTGGAGCAGCTACGGTCACTGACAGTGTTAGTTTACGGTCAGATGTTACAGTGTCTTACCCACTGGAAAAAAAGGAAACATTTATGCGGACAGTTTAGAAACTTTTTTTGTTATTTTATTTAAAGACAGTCGTTTTTAATATTGTTTGCTCTTCGTTCAATTTTTTCTCATGTCTTTTTAAAGAGGCTTTGTGTTTTAAGACACACTCACTGTGTTTCTCATTTGCAATAGAAACCTTATGTTTGCTCCTTAGATATTGTTGCATACACAATCTATCAATCACACTGATTTCAGCATGCATACACAATCTATCAATCACACTGATTTCAGCATGCATACACAGTCTATCAATCACACTGATTTCAGCATGCATACACAGTCTATCAATCACACTGATTTCAGCATGCATACACAATCTATCAATCACACTGATTTCAGTATGCACACACAGTCTATCAATCACACTGATTTCAGCATGCACACACAATCTATCAATCACACTGATTTCAGCATGCATACACAATCTATCAATCACACTGATTTCAGCATGCATACACAGTCTATCAATCACACTGATTTCAGCATGCATACACAATCTATCAATCACACTGATTTCAGTATGCACACACAGTCTATCAATGACACTGGTTTCAGCATGCATACACGGTTGACAAACACATGTCTAAGCCCAACAAGTCCAGTTTTGATCAACCATTTCAGACAGGCAGGTTCTAAATGGACAGGCCGTTTGTTTAGTGGACTGACCAGTCAAAAGGCCGTTCCTCCCCAGGATGCTCTCACTGGTAACTTGCTGGAGAAGTCCTCATACAGCTCAGTTTTGCATCATCATCTTGGATATCTGTCAAGTCTAGACTAGGAAATTAAAGGTCATCTATGTCAGTAATAGGCTTGGAGCAGGGGTGTCCAATCACTGTCCTGGTAAAATTACATAATTAACTACTTCAGGTCTGGATGGAGGTTGTAATTGGTTGAATTAAACAATTTAGAACAGGGTCGGATCAAAGACCAGGAGTGGAAGGGTCAACTTTGAACACCCCTGGCTTAGAAAATTCACCTGTGTTTCCCAGTAGTGGAAGCACTGTTATCCTGTGTGTGGTGGAATGGTAAACCTGATGTAGTGTAAGCAAGATTAGAAGCGCCCGCATGAACAGCAGTATACTTTTAAACCACACAACACTGTGTGACGCTGCCTGACTTACTGTATTTCATTCTGTAAGCTGACACTTCCTATAATTACACCAGATTCATATTTTCCTTTTACTCTTTGAAACACATTTATTTCCATTTGCATGTCCTCATAGTCTGGGATATGTAAAGGTGTTTTCAACTTAATAAGTGGAACTGGAAAGTCCAGGTAATATAGTTAAATAAGGGCAATGTCATGATGAATCCATGTGTGGGGCTCTACTGTAAAAGTGCTTGCCTTGCAAATCATAGCAAAGTGTAACAAAGCACAGTGAAATCATGTTAAAGCACAGGCAAGCATTGTAAAGAATAGACAGGTATGGTAAAGCATAGGCAAGCATTGTAAAGAATAGAGAGGTATGGTAAAGCATAGGCAAGCATTGTAAAGAATAGAGAGGTATGGTAAACATAGGCAAGCATTGTAAAGAATAGACAGGTATGGTAAAGCATAGGCAAGCATTGTAAAGAATAGAGAGGTATGGTAAACATAGGCAAGCATTGTAAAGAATAGAGAGGTATGGTAAAGCAAATTAATAAACATGTAAAACCAGGGCACATTATGGTAAATGTAGAGTTTCACCATGGGAAAAGCACTGGAAATCTGCAACAAAATACTAAAGTAAAAAAGCAAAAATACAGTGGTAAACTAGTCTGAGGGACTTTAAGGTTTAAATAAAGCCAATTAAAGGTTATAAAGTAATGTGAAGGTAATCCTCCTGTCTGTCTTTCTTAAAGCTGCAGGGTTAATTGTGTTGTTGGTTACGTTCAGTGAGAAAATGGATCTCTGTCGGCTCCAAAACCCTTCAGGGACTTCATTTGCCGGTAATTACAGAGCTGAGCTTGTTTTAGTTATGCAGTCCACTTTACAGTATTATTTATCAGCAATTAACTGAATTATTGAGAGCTGGAAACCACTGCCCCCCAAAGCTATTCAATTACTGGCACCTGTAGCAAAGCTCAGCAGACTTCATTGTATTTAAACAATTCCCAATGCCTGTTGGTGATGTAATCCTGATTAAGTACTGTAGCTTAAACACAACAGCCAAGACATGCGTTTAATTATCATGTGTGCAACTGGATGAATACAGCAGTCAGAGAAAGAGAGTGTGTCCTGCAATGACAACCTGCTGACTGAAACGCTGGCACTCGATCCTGGATATAGGTACTGATTAGGTGTTTGTTAAAAACCAGGAATGATACTGGGCACTAAGTGTGGTTCTCACTTCAGTCAGGAAACACATGCGATAGATTATTTATTAAAGCTTGGACCAGACAACAGTACTTCCGTATACATATTTTCACCCTACATTCTTTGGACATGCCCCCCATAAACTAGCTGGCAGATAAGTGGAGAGGCTGATTGCAGGGAAGCCATGGGCATGGGGGCAAAAAGCAGGTGAAGGCTGAGGAGGAGGCAAGCAGTAATAGAATAAAACCATAGAAACAGATTGTCATGCTGATTGACAATTCAAACAAAGCCCCAGGCAATGTCATCCTACGTGGTCAGCTTTCATGAGGGATTGGCCTTTACTTCTTCCATCTTCACCTGTTCAGCTTGGGTTTGGACTCTCTTAAAGCATCTCTGCTGCTTTGAACTCCAGTTTAGCCCAGCTATTCCTCTGCACTGCTGTGAAGGAGCTTCATTGTCCCTCACAATGACAAGCCTTTGCTCACGGTGTTGTAGGGGAATGCTTCGGTTCCACAGGCACTGACAAGGATGCTGCAAGGGCCTGCCATGTGCTTGCTCTGTACCTTCTGTGTGGCCTACAAGTGGTTTGAGAGGCTCAGCCAGAAACCAGTAATATCTCCTTCAGGAAATCCAAAAAGCATGTACATGTTCCAAAATATGAGATTGAAGCAACATTTTCCTTTCCCTGCCTCACTATCTCATGCGGTGCCAAGTGCCTCCGCGGGCCTGCCAGTTGTTTGAGTTTTTATTATTTTTTATTATTGGACGTGAAATGATAAATAAATAACTTAAGGTATTATAAAAATAGAAGACATTTTAACTGTTGCAATAGCACAGCACATTCTGTGCAGCTTGCCCTAATTATAACTTATTATAAATCTGACTGCAATGATTTCAACAAAATAGGTGAGTAAAATCTATATATTGTAGTTTGTCATGCCTGCATATTAGAAACCAGGATTGCAAGCCCTTGTTCGTTTGGTCGGGTAGCTCCATGTTATGCAAACTGTGCATACTTGGCAATGACTTCAAAGGTCTGCGGGTTACTCTGTCACAGCAGATACAGACGTGTCTTGAAGCGAGTCTGCACACTGCAGCCCTGATGAGATCGGCCAGCATGTGGGCATCTTGTTTGCAGAACTCCAGGAGGAGTACGTGACAACAAGAACCCAACATGTAATACCCAAAACCAGCCTGACACCACAGAGAGATTCAAGGGAAAGTAATATAGTTTAATAAAAGGGTTTAGCCCAGTCCCTTTCTGCCAAAGTCTGACCAACTTGAGCACAATAACAAGGAAGCAGAAACAGGACTAAACACAGGGAGGAAAAACACAATGCTTGGGTTCTGTGTTCCTCTGCATGATTCAGAATGCTTGGGTTCTGTGTCTCTGCAGTTATACAAGCCCCTGATTCAGAATGCTTGGGTTCTGTGTCTCTGCAGTTATACAAGCCCCTGATTCAGAATGCTTGGGTTCTGTGTCTCTGCAGTTATACAAGCCCCTGATTCAGAATGCTTGGGTTCTGTGTCTCTGCAGTTATACAAGCCCCTGATTCAGAATGCTTGGGTTCTGTGTCTCTGCAGTTATACAAGCCCCTGATTCAGAATGCTTGGGTTCTGTGTCTCTGCAGTTATACAAGCCCCTGATTCAGAATGCTTGGGTTCTGTGTCTCTGCAGTTATACAAGCCCCTGATTCAGAATGCTTGGGTTCTGTGTCTCTGCAGTTATACAAGCCCCTGATTCAGAATGCTTGGGTTCTGTGTCTCTGCAGTTATACAAGCCCCTGATTCAGAATGCTTGGGTTCTGTGTCTCTGCAGTTATACAAGCCCCTGATTCAGAATGCTTGGGTTCTGTGTCTCTGCAGTTATACAAGCCCCTGATTCAGAATGCTTTTCACTCGTCACAGTCTGAGCAGAGGCATGCACATTAACAGTAGCAGTGACTGTATTATTAACAGGCTCCTTTTTAGGATATCTGAATCTTGGGTTTTGCTCTATAGATCACTTTAATTAATAGATATATTTTCCAAATCCCCACAAACAGTTTACACAATCCAGTATTCATAGCTGCCAAACATAGACCCATTTACAAAAACTGTCTGCCTAAATCAGAAGAGCTGTCCTTAAAGCAGAGGTATGCAGCAGCTAATGTTTCACTGTCAGTGGGTTTAAAATAATGAGCTACTGGTGCACTTTTGAATTAATCTTGTGTTTGTTTTAATATATATTTTTTATGTTTCTTAACCACAATAAGGACCATATAGTACTTAAACAAACAAACAAACCACAGAAGCAGCTGTTTTTCTTCCACTTTGAATTAACCGTTATAACCAGACCACTATAATCCACCTTGCTGTCAGCTTGCTGCTCATCGGTTCAGAGTGGT
>NC_054543.1:48306024-48318524 GCF_017654505.1 Polyodon spathula
TCTGATACTCCAGAGTCCATATAACTTGTAAGTCAGACCTGTGTTGAAGTGTTCAGTAAAAGCTGTTTATTTTGCATCACCTGAAGGAATAACCCAGCATTGAGCTAAAGTAATTGAGAGGCGGTGACAGCAGTTTGATTTAATGATGAGCCCCTGACCTCATTGCTCCTGCCAGTCCCTGCTGTAGAATAAACTCCCCTCCTCACCAGCGTGTCCTGCATGCAAATCGGACAGGGGTTTGAAACAGGGTCGTTGTTCATAGCAAAGGTTTTCAAAAGCCCTTCCATCCCTTCCTGCTTCGTGCTGGCTCCACGCTGAGCCGCCAGCACTCAGGGTTCTTTACTGCTTTTCTAGTAGCCCAGTGGAAAAGGGATTTGTTTTGAGTACTAATTTACTGCATACCTTCCTCACCCTGGAACAGATTATCGCTTTGCTCAAGTTTTTTCTCATTCCTAGAGGGCTGGGAGAAGGCTGAACCTCAGCAATGTTTAGTTTTGTAATGGACATTTTAAGCAGAGTTGTAGTTGTAAATAGCTGACTCCTCCTTGACTTGTTTTGTGGGCAGTGTTTTTAACATGTAAAGTGTAAAGAGCGATGGCTGATGTCATGGATAGGGTTTCTGCGTGACGTGTCGTGGAATACAGGACACGAGACTGAAAGATCCTGAGCAGTCTATAAAAACAAAACATATAAGTGTAATTTAATACATCAGTAAATACATGATCCCATACAAAAAGCAGCTGTTTGGGGGGGGTGTCCCTCGGTGTATCTGTGTGTGTATCAGACAGTCAAGGCCATGTTTCTCCACAGGGCAGTCTGTCTTTCTGAGGACCCCTGCGATGTAGGCATCTGCATCCCCACAGCTGCTTCTAATCTATGTTTTACAAGAAGGTCCCTCACTGGGAGATTGTTTCTGCAGATCTTCCTGATGCCAAAGACAAGTTGGAAAAAACAGTGGGAACTTTTTTTTTTTTTAAACAAAAAAATGTTCTCCCAAAGTTCAAAGAATCGTAGCCTCTTGAAATGAAATTTAACTTTTTTTAAACTGTATGTTAACACTGCAGTGTGCTTGCAAACGTAGGAAAGTGCAGTGGCTTGTATCAGGTGATGATTTTAATCCTTTGGCTGTCTGAATGTTTTATTGATTAATTGCATATCGTACAAATTAACATTGTCACCACTCTCAATTAACAATGTAGTTGAGTGAAAAAATGTATATATTATTTTACAAACACAGAGGAAGGCATCAGCTGATTTGATTTCTTATTTCTTATTCAATGTAATATTTGGTCTGTTCTTTGTTTTTATAGCAATTTCTGGCCAGGTCTGGCATGCAGTTCAGTATTGCAAGTGCAAGTGAAGCAGTGTAACAGTGTAACACTAGCAGGGATCAGGGATCAGGTATAACACTGCAAGGAGCTTCTTGTTTTTATTGGTCTCTTCAGCTCCTTTGCAAACAGAGAATGTAAACCCTTAATCACAATCAGCATGTACTGCACACTGCAGTACTGTACGCTGGACAACTGCTACCCAACATGTGGTACATGTCAGTCCAAACAGAGCACTAGCCTGCCATGGAGAGCAATGATTTAAATTGCCATCAAGCAGCAAAATCTCTTGCAAATAATATCAAGTGGGCGCTGATTAAGCAGAACCCCCGAAGTTAAGTCTTCATTGCAGGGAAATCTTAACCTGCAGACAACTGTTGAAGTATCTCTGTTGGCCTGTGTAATCATAATCATCTCCCCCCTTTGAACTAATTCAAGGCAGTAACATTGTGGATATTTCTTTGAGTAAATTAATTACTCAGGAGAGGAGAGACGTAGAAAGTTCTTTCCAGTCCAATGGGGTCCTGCTTCCTCTCAAGATCACAGCAGGATATGACCGTGGTACTGGGGGAGGGGGGAGGGCCAATGGGTTGAAACTGTCTTGGGATTGTCTCATTCACTAAGGTTTGCTTTAAAGTCTCTAACAGCTATGCAAACAGAGTGCCTTCCTTCAGCTTTTACTGGCCATGTAAGCACCATGGAAGCATGCTGCAGGGGTTTAACACCAGGTGACCCTGCGTTAAGGCATCTCTAAATTAATTTCCGTTGTCCGGTAGCTTCTGCTGCCCAAGGGCTCTGGAAGTCTCATAGTTTTTTTTTTATTTTTAAAAAGCTGCAGCTTCTATTGCGTCGCATGCAGCAGGGATTTAACCTAAGCACAGACATTTTCAGCGAGACACAGCGAGAGAGAGACTGTGTGTGAAAGAGAGACTGTGCGAACGAGAGACTGCGAAAGAGAGACTGTGAACGGGAGACTGTAAGAATGAGAAACCGTGTGAATGAGAGACTGTGCGAACAAGAAACAGTGTGAAAGAGAGACTGCAAAATGGAGACTGTGTGAAGGGGGCGGCAATTAGATCAGCCTTGGCGGTGGGAGAATAATAAAACAGTCAAGGAGAACATTGGAACAGACCTAAAGCAACATCACTGCCATCCTGCCCTCCGCAAATCTACTCTAAGTGGTCAGAGGAGAACATGTAACGCAGTTCATTTCATTTTCCAAACGTGATTTCTAATCTGAGTATCGTATAGGTGTAGACGACTGCAGCGAGGCTGTGTAAATATAGTATATATTTCCATTTTTGGAATGAAATCCCCAGAAAGTAGAAGTGTGTTAAAATAAAGATGCAGAACAGCTGGTATTTATCACATAGAAGGCGAAGCACACATGAGCCGAACTTTAAACAAGATCCTCTGATGGCTAATTTGTTAATGCTGTCATATAAATAACAGTCTTTTGTTCTTGAGGATAACGCACAAGACTGTATTTTACTTTGAAAGGTAGTTTCCTGTCTGCATTTGCTCATGATATTTCCCATTTCTTAGGTCTCTTTTTTTTTTTTTTTTTTTTTTTTTTTAAATAATGTGTTTGTCTTAACCACAGTGCGAAAGAGCCAGTCATCTCATCTGAGTGACTGGACAGGAAATAATCCATAATGGCAGTGTATCACACAACACTGCCTCTGTGGCACTGTAGCACATCTATTGCTATTAGAGCACTACATTATCACCAAAACACAACGAAACAAGCACACATGAGTATGCAGCTGTTTTGTTTTACTTGGTTTATATAAAATATATATATAAAGAATCCCAATGCTTCAGATCATCAATAGAAACCAAAAAAAAATAAAAAATCAGAAGCGAAAAAAGTGCAGAATGAAGTTATCAATCCAGAAACAAACAACTCTGACTTACATTTAGGGGCTTGTGTGTAATCTTAAAGAGTAGGGCAGACCGGGGCTGGTTGTCACACAGGTTGCTTGTCACAGTGCTCATAGCTATGAAACTAGATGGCACAGGCAGGTGATACTAACACTGAATGTCTGTTCTACTGTCTGGAAGTCAACTATCTTGCAATTTGAGGTCAATTACATCTAACATAAAGGTTAGCACATATTTCTTTTTTTTTTTCATACCCAGAGTAAAAAAATGCATGTCTTGTTAGTATGTTATAACTCTTAGTAGTATTGGAGTTTGTTTGAACTGGTGGCCATGTTAAATAGAACCAGATACTTTTGGTGTAAAAACAAAACCAGTAGGTTCTCCCAGTAGTCCTGAGAGAATTAAATTATAATGTAAAGTCTGGTTGGGGCAGGTTGTCACATAGTTTTGGGGGTTGGTTGTCACATGCAAATCCTATAGGAAGAAGTCTTATATTTTCGTTCTACATTTTTACACCAAAATGTGGGATATGTCACCATGTAATGCTTATATATATAAAAATATATATAAGTCTGTATTTTTTATGTTTCCATAAAAAGTAAAAATACAACTTTTTCTGTCATTGTGCACAGTAGAAACTTTATGTTATTAAAAAAAATAAACAAAAAATATTGCATTATTGTCTACTGTAAAAGCAAGAACATACACTGTGACAACCAACCCCAGTATGGGGCAGGTTGTCACGGGTGACGGGCGCATTTTCAATCCTCTAAATATCATATTTGGAATAAAGTTATGCTGAAATAAAAAAAACATGAATTTGTAGGTGAAGAGTTGTTGTTCAATATAACGAGGAAAAGAACCTCACAGCATGCACCAGATTGAGGAAAATAATAAAAAGCAAAAAGTGTGACAACCAGGCCCGGTCTCCCCTAACAGATTCCAGAAAATCTAGCGTTACACATCTCCACGTGTTGCTACAACTGTTTAAATAGCTTAGCTGTAATTTGTTTTCTTTTCATTGTTACTGCCTGACAACTTTTTACACTTCAAAGTCTCAAAGTTATTTGCAAAATGTCCGGGCTAGAGCCCTGGGGTTTGAGATCTGTCCTCAAAGCACTACTGGAAGAGCGATTTAAAAAATAAAAACACACGTAACAAGTGCTCTGGCATTTCTGTCGCGTACCACATCATGGGCCATTAGTGCTGTGTTACGTCTTTCACAATGTGAGCGATAATCCGTACACAATCAGTTAAATATTTCACAGAACAATAACAATTAATATTCCTCTATTTTTTTTATTTTATTTTTTTTGAAAGATTACTAAAACGGCTTGCTGTCTGTGGTCTACTTTGCTATTTTTTTAATTGTTGGGAACAGTAATGTTGTGACCGTGTTTGGAACGCCGGAGCCTCTCTGAATGTTAATAAAGCTGTGGCGCAGATAGCGTATGAAATATTTTCTTTAATGTTCAGCAGGGCGATCCACAGGCCAGCCCCCTACAAGGAATGCCGACAGTATTATAAATGACGGCACAGCAACACAAAGACAGCATTGGTGCCTCCAATGGAATTGATTGTATTTTAATTATTGCTCTCGTTCACTGTTCCAGCCCAGGCTTTACCGACAGCCAACCCTTTTATCATCCTGGTCTTAAAGATAATAAACTTTTTGTTTAAGGTAATTACTTAATCTCGACAAACTCGTGCGTTAAGCAGGGCTATTAACTGAGCCGGCAGTAAATCAAAATGCATTGAGGTGTGCGATTCCTCTGAACTGCAATCACTCTTCAGGACCTGTGCGAGACCCATGCAGTCTTAAATATCGAGATTATACAAACAGCGTGCTAAGAACAAGCACGACGAGGAGCACAGCAACGCAGTGCTCTCACACAGAGCAGGATGATGCATGGAGGTTATTAGCAGGTGCCACAACACAGCTGCTGAAAGCTGATAAGTTCCCCCGCGCTCTCGCCATGCGCACTGCCTCCTTGCGGATATAAGTGATGGGACTGTTCTCCCCGTGGACTCGCTTCCTCCAAGGGGTCCAGGCAGCACATGCTCCTGAATGAGAAGAGAAACAAAACAAAACAAAAACGTAACAAGAAGAGAAAAAAATGTACAAGACAATAATGTGGATGTCAGCTTTGCCTTGTAGTAGTTATCTCACATGACACTGTAATCAAAATGTGTTGGCTAATAATTGCAGTAGATAAATAAATAAATAAACAAATACCTAAAGGCTTTGGCACTGTTACTAAACGTCAGATATTAATGTTATTCAAAACACTGAGCGTCAAACTTAAGGAACATATCAAAATATATCCCTACATTTCTGCTGCTTTTCAGGCTACACTGTAAATAATCATGTCAGCTTCTTTGACAGCTCCCACCCCATTGTATTGTTGAGAGAATTGGATGGCATGTTTAAAGATCAGCTGTGAACCGCCCGGGGGACGGATCATCAGCGAAGAGCTTAAACTGACCGCAGGAGGGTTTGATCTTGAGCCACCCCGGAGGAGGCTGGCCTGATCCAAACCTAAATGATACATTATGTACCAACAAATACTTTCTATAATATTTTAGTTTCCTGAAGGATGTCGGACCAATTATGCAGTAAAGCTGGAACTCATTTGAATGAAAGAGTGGGAACTTTTGAGAAGCAGGTCCAACTCTGTAAACATGAACAGGAAGACACTTTAGATACTGGTAGAGAAGATGTAAGCCATCTGGAAGGACAGTGCTGGATACATATAGTAATGTGCCCTCCTTGCTCCGAAATGCTTTGTAGCTAGACGGTATTAACCCTATTTAATAAACCACAGGCTGTTGAAAGTGTCTGGATAATGTATGCTACCACATATACACACACTGCACTTCAATATCGGGGCGCTCTGTCTACTGCAAACTGAGCTGTACCGTTTACATGCAGGCACTTGATCGTGCCAAATTCACAAACAGTCGGAATCCATGGACCAACTCATGCAATAAGTGAACATTCAGAAAATGTGTGAGCAACACAGAATATACCAAAATAACCTGAGTAACAACAAAGCAAAGAATAACACAGTGAACGGATTATCTCAGAGTTTAGTTTCAATGTTTATTTATGTATTGTACCAGCCTGTGCGGGTAGCCCCTATAGTATTCAGCAACTCATTTTAAGGGCAATTGGCTATGCAAGTTCCATAGGGATTGTGGCAGAGTAGAGGAAGGGTTGTGTAGGAGAGTGTGGAGCTGAGAAGGAAAGGAACAAGTGAGAAAGGTACCGTGTGAATAAACGTGCTCTGAAAAACGCTTAACTGCAGTTCCTGCACCTGGGTTTCTATTTCTGCCGCTGACCAGCCTTGATATGTGGTAACTAAACTGCAGTTAAGCGCTTTTCGGTGGACTTTTATTCACATGGAAAACAAATATCACAACAAACAAAACACAGGAACAAAATAACAGTTTGAACAGAACCCTACCAACAGAACTCTTCAAAATAAACAAAACAGACCCAAGCGTCGCTGTTACACTCCTTCTCAGATGTAGACTTTCATTTACCTGTTCCCAGTTGAAAACATATTTGAAACACTCCTTCCTAAGTAAGGCAATTTCAAGAGCTTATCCTAATTAAAACAATGACTCCTGCTTCTTCCAATGGCACTGCATGCAGGCCTGAGCAGCATGTATCTGGGAACTTATGTAGGATTCTTCAGGCAGAGGTGAAAAAACTCCCCAGAGACCCAATAGCCAAAGAGGTATCGCCCTCCCAGTCCCCAAAGCTTTTAGAGAAAGCCACTGAATGTATTCACCATGTCAAGAGCTACTTTGCTCTTTCAAGAAAACAGAAATGCTGCACTTTGTCTCACATTAGCTTGTCAGAGGTGCGAAAGAAATTGAAACATAATATTTATTGTAACGTTGGGTTGCGGCTGTCCAGCCAAGGAAAAAAACATGCAGTGTCATTACTGAGCGAGCCACATCATTGCAACATCATTTGGGATGGCTGAATGCATTTATATATTTTTTGTTATTTCTGTAACATTTTCAAAAGTTAGGACCTCTGTTGTAGGTGGTTTAAAATGTAGCCTTTATTTGACCACACTGGCATTCTGAAGCAACACTCGCTCATAAATTCAAATTTAAAATAGCACGTTTGTCATCACTTCCTGAATTTTCAGAGTTCTGGGGGTTTCCATGTTATACACTTGAGACATCTTTTGTTTCCACCAGCAGTACATTCAGCAGACTTCGTGAAGCGCTAGCTAAAACTGGAGCCCAGCTTACTCCACATAATGTTTACCTAATACACCACATTAAGAAAAAAAGCCTCTCTCACTTAATACCTCCTTTCTTCTCATAAAACCTTAAATCCACCATCTGAAACCAGAATCCCTTTTGTTTCCATGATTCACTAAAGTCTTGTGGAAGAGATAACCAAGCAGACTAAATGCAGTATGTAATACAGCAGAATGGCTCTCATGTTCAAATAGGCAGCGACTGGTCTAGGACAGTGTAAACAATTGATTAGGTGGTTGTGCTCTTTGTTGCTGGGGGTGCTGTCTTGTGCAGGGGTCTTTGATGAGCACGAGGTGTTTAGAGAAAGTCTGTGCAGATTGTATGTTGAGTGGAAGCCCTGAGGCTGGGGGCGCGGTGCTGTCTTGTGCAGGGGTCTTTGATGAGCACGAGGTGTTTAGAGAAAGTCTGTGTAGATTGTATGTTGAGTGGAAGCCCTGAGGCTGGGGGCGCGGTGCTGTCTTGTGCAGGGGTCTTTGATGAGCACAGGGGGTGTTTAGAGAAAGTCTGTGCAGATTGTATGTTGAGTGGAAGCCCTGAGACTAGGGGCGCGGTGCTGTCTTGTGCAGGGGTCTTTGATGAGCACGAGGTGTTTAGAGAAAGTCTGTGCAGATTGTATGTTGAGTGGAAGCCCTGAGGCTGGGGGTGCGGTGTTGTCTTGTGCAGGGGTCTTTGATGAGCACAGGGAGTGTTTAGAGAAAGTCTGTGCAGATTGTATGTTGAGTGGAAGCCCTGAGGCTGGGGGTGCGGTGTTGTCTTGTGCAGGGGTCTTTGATGAGCACAGGGAGTGTTTAGAGAAAGTCTGTGCAGATTGTATGTTGAGTGGAAGCCCTGAGGCTGGGGGTGCGGTGCTGTCTTGTGCAGGGGTCTTTGATGAGCACGAGGTGTTTAGAGAAAGTCTGTGCAGATTGTATGTTGAGTGGAAGCCCTGAGGCTGGGGGCGCGGTGCTGTCTTGTGCAGGGGTCTTTGATGAGCACGAGGTGTTTAGAGAAAGTCTGTGCAGATTGTATGTTGAGTGGGGCGCGGTGCTGTCTTGTGCAGGGGTTGGCAGTGATCTGTGTTGTTAGGACAGAAGCCAGCTTATTCCAGTGGAATTTCCTGTCTCGTTTTAATTTCCCTCCTTCATTTTCCAACCGAGACAGAAAAAAAAGCTTTTTAATTACAGTGCCGAGGGTTAGCGTTTCAGGGTATTATTATTGTTAGTGAGTGCTTCCTCCGGGGATGAGACTTACTTCAGAGTACGAGGTTGCGCTGCTTTCAGCTGAGACATGCAAACCTAATGATGTTTTGTTTTTTTTGTTTTTTTTAAATAAGTTTCATAAGGTTTAGACTGGTTTGTTTTTCTTGTATTGTTGTGCATTTGGTCCAGTCTGCTCTGCACTGTCTGCTCCGCGCTGTCTACAAAAGAAACAAGTAGTTCCTATTAAGGGAGCTGGTAATAATATTGCTTTAGTGTGTGTTAGTGTTTAGTGCTTTAGTGTGTGTTAGTGTTTAGTGCTTTAGTGTGTGTTAGTGTTTATCGATTTAGTGTGTGTTAGTGTTTAGTGTTTTAGTGTGTGTTAGTGTTTAGTGCTTTAGTGTGTGTTAGTGTTTAGTGCTTTAGTGTGTGTTAGTGTTTAGTGCTTTAGTGTGTGTTAGTGTTTAGTGCTTTAGTGTGTGTTAGTGTTTATCGATTTAGTGTGTGTTAGTGTTTAGTGCTTTAGTGTGTGTTAGTGTTTAGTGTTTTAGTGTGTGTTAGTGTTTAGTGCTTTAGTGTGTGTTAGTGTTTATCGATTTAGTGTGTGTTAGTGTTTAGTGCTTTAGTGTGTGTTAGTGTTTAGTGCTTTAGTGTGTGTTAGTGTTTAGTGTTTTAGTGTGTATTAGTGTTTATCTATTTAATGTGTGTTAGTGTTTAGTGCTTTAGTGAGTGTTAGTGTTTAGTGCTTTAGTGTGTGTTAGTGTTTAGTGTTTTAGTGTGTAGAATCAAAGCCTAGAGGCAACTAAGCTTCACCCATCCAGCCCCACAGAATGCTTACCTATTTCTGAACCTTTAATAACCCTTTTCTTACTAGTTTTACTTGTACTTGAATTGCACTTTAGAAGTATAACAGTTTAGACTAAAAGTGTATGGTTTTGCCATAGAAAAGTAGAGAGCAACATGCTGCACATAAAGGTGCACTTATATTAGTGAAGGGAAAGTTTAAAATGGGTGCACATTACATTGTAACGTTGCTCCAAAAACAAAAACATGTTAGTACCTTAACTAATACACGTGAGAGCCTGAGCACGGCATTCCATACACGTGAGAGCCTGAGCACAGCATTCCATACACGTGAGAGCCTGAGCACGACATTCCATACACGTGAGAGCCTGAGCACGGCATTCCATACACGTGAGAGCCTGAGCACGACATTCCATACACGTGAGAGCCTGAGCACGGCATTCCGTACATGTGAGAGCCTGAGCACGACATTCCAGTTGTGCATTACCCCCGTGGGATTAGCCCTAGTAAATAAGGTAAATGCAGCCCTTGAACTCTCCAGAGCGCTCTGCTTTGGTTCTTCCCGCGGCGTTGGAACAATAGAGCTGTCTTGGTGATGGAATAAGCCTGCTCTGTCACAGCCTAGCCCTGGGGGGGAGCAAGGCAGGAGAATACAATGCAAACACTGGCAGGGCACAGAGCGGGGGACGCGAGGGAACACACCCCTGTGAACCAAGATGCAGCTGTCACGAGAGCATCATACTAAAAACTCAATCCTTACAAATACAAAATAAAGAAATTGCAGGTTTGTTATTCCGTCGGCTTAGGACTTCCGTCGTGCATTTTGTTGAGCTCAACCCAGGTCAAAGTGTGTCGACCCACATCCTGAGGTGGGTCGCTGGGACCCAGGTCAATTGGGATAAGACCCAGGTACGTGATTTCGCACTACGCAGGATTGTGACTTGGGTAGCCAGAGCCTGGGTCAGGACCCAGGTAAGAGTGCCAGTGTGAAAGGGGCTCTAGTTTAGTAAACCATGCTTCTGTGTTGGATGTGTACAAATGGAAATGAAACCTACAAATTCCTTGAGTATTTTTCATAATTTTGTTTGTGAAATGATGAAAAATATCCTAGTATTAATATCAGATGTGCACGGCTGGATTGGGTCAATATTGCTGACACCTTTAAATTAAATACAGCTGTATTTTGTTGGTACTTTTTTAAAACTGTAAGGGTAGCGATGTCAGTTTGTTCAGAAAATTCAAGATGAGGAACTTCTAAAACTTTCCAGCTGCTTTTAATATTTCGAAGGTCGCCACGCTTGGCTCTGCGTGCAGTTCCAGGTTCTCTCACTCAGTTAATATTCGATGCAGTGGTGCATGACTGCAGTGTACGAGAATTCCGATGGTGTTCCAAGCTGATCAGCCCTGTCATGTGGGCATGACCCATTTCTCGAAGCTCTTTGTCTTAGACCTTCCCTGACCCCGCTTTCCTATTATCTCCTCTGATAATTCACCCTGACCATTATTAATGGTGCATTAACTTCAGCTGCGCTTCAAATAAAACTGTTTCGCTTGCACCCTTTCAGCCACCCGATGGACTTAAACAGTGAACCATTATACTGGGTACTTCCCAACTCCAGGAAAAAAAAAAGACTAAAAAGAGGGCCAGCTTGCTTTGTTCATTTTGAAAATGAACATTTAAATGTCTCTTCTGTTTAGGGTATGCAGATATACAGTCCGCTGTGTATATTGACTCAACGAGGGCTCTTTGCTCAACAGTTCTACATAGACTGTGAAATAATGATCCTGTTTGTTTTGACACCTGAATTTCCTACTTTGAGGTCAAACTTGGCTCTTTGCAGGAGATACTGAAGGAATTTAATACAATACAAAAGTCTGCATGTCGAGTCTTTCCTAAGTAGTGCTTATAATACAGTTTGTATAGGAAGCATGTTTACATGTTTAAATGCTTAAGTGTTGCCTTAAAAAAAAAAACATAGTTCAATTTAAACTGTACAAAGCTCTTGAAGTTGTAGAAATAAATAAAATTAATGAGAAAGAAAATGAAATAAAAAAAACTTTTTAATTGCTTAGCAGATATCACAGTAGCACACCAACCAAAAGCCCAACTTACCAAAATGTCTTTTTCATGCATATAATGCAGTTGTCTGTAATCTCCACAATTTACAAATACCAGAATGGATTTCTAACTACATATTGTAAAGCCAAGCACTGCATTAAAAATACTTCTAAATAAAGACTTTATGTTATTGATAGAAGAGAAGCATCCAATAGAAGAGAAGCCCTCTAATTGGCAAGGACCTGCATAACAGCTTGACTTAGTAACACCTCCCAATTACTTAGCTGTAAAGCAACTTCAGATAAATACAGCGGCACTTCATTTCAAGGTGACAGCAATATTGACCAGATCCAGCCCGTGCACGGCTGCTATTAATGCTGCCCTCACAGCTGAGGCATATGTGAGCCTGGATCACGGGGTGTTGTGCTGTTAGCCATTAGCCATTGTTTACAAGCTATTATTGCATTTGATTATTTTATTAAGAGCACAGCTTGAGACCCATGGCTCATCCCTTGTTCAAGCCTGCAGTTCCCCTGAAGAGACGTGCTTTTTTGGTTTAAGTATACGATAGAGATGCTAGAAAAGGATTTTCCCCAATGCTGTCAGCTCGGTTTGCGTTCAGTCTGCAGTTTTCCTTGATTCTTTCTCTCGTCTCCTTGAGTTCAAAGGGTGCCTAGCTGCAGGTCTTTGTCAGAAGCCCAGTTGGAGATCTTTTATGTTGGAGATGTAGAGTTTCTTGGGATCACTGTGATTATTTATTTATTCCCCTTCTCTTGTGTGATAGTGCCAGTATTTTACACGAAGCTGCTCAGCTTGCTCTGAAATTCATCTTGTTTTATTGTAGCTCTTTTGCCTTTGAACTTTTTTTTGAAAGCCCAGTTTTTTGAAGTCTCTCTCTCTCTCTCTCTCTCTCTCTCTCTCTCTCTCTCTCTCTCTCTCTCTCTTGCTCTCTCTCTCTCTCTCTCT